>NC_140020.1:218771-376271 GCF_964263955.1 Coregonus lavaretus | reverse complement strand
TGGGTTTTTATTTTAGCTTCTATAATGGTATTTGCATGTTTGGTTTTTTAAATGTGATACGCAACTCCGGCGTGTGTAATGTCAGTTTTTATAGTTTATTCTGTTTACTCCTGCTGTATGCCGCTTCCCACACCAAGCCCTGCCCCCAGTCACTCCAAGCCCTGCCCCCAGTCACTCCAAGCCCTGCCCCCTGTCACACCAAGCCCTGCCCCCTGTCACACCAAGCCCTGCCCCCAGTCACTCCAAGCCCTGCCCCCTGTCACACCAAGCCCTGCCCCCTTTCACACCAAGCCCTGCCCCCTGTCACACCAAGCCCTGCCCCCTGTCACACCAAGCCCTGCCCCCTGTCACACCAAGCCCTGCCCCCTGTCACACCAAGCCCTGCCCCCTGTCACTCCAAGCCCTGCCCCCTGTCACTCCAAGCCCTGCCCCCTGTCACTCCAAGCCCTGCCCCCTGTCACACCAAGCCCTGCCCCCTGTCACTCCAAGCCCTGCCCCCTTGTCACTCCAAGCCCTGCCCCCTGTCACACCAAGCCCTGCCCCCTGTCACTCCAAGCCCTGCCCCCTGTCACTCAAGGAGAATGCAGTTGCTTGACCATGGAGTCCCTGGCTCTTGCGTTCACTCTGTGGTCTGCATGGTCAGATAGATGCAACAAGATGTTGGTGAAAACGATGCTGCTTTCCACAAGCCTTCTATAATTACACTATTAGTTTGGATCTTACTGTCTGCTAATTTGTCTTTTCTTAGCAAGGTGTGGCTAATATAAATATTTATAACTTTTATTATTAAAAACATAAAATAATCCCCATTCACCAAGAATTCCCATTAATTGACTCTCTCTCTTCATAGTATCTGTTGTTGATGTTAATTAAAGTAGGTGTTATCAAAGTGTGTGTGTGTGTGTGTGTGTGTGTGTGTGTGTGTGTGTGTGTGTGTGTGTGTATATTTGCCTGAGTGTGTGCGTGCGTGTAGGTGTGTACTCACTTTCAAAATATTCCCCATTCACCAATAACTCCCATTAAATGACTTTCACTTCAAAAGCACTAACCATTATTCATGTTTATTAAAGCCCTATCCGTTGTTGATGTTAATTAAAGCCCTATCTGTTGTTGATATTAATTAAAGCCCTATCTGTTGTTGATGTTAATTAAAGCCCTATCCGTTGTTGATGTTAATTAAAGCCCTATCAGTTGTTGTTAATTAAAGCCCTATCCGTTGTTGATGCTAATTAAATCCCTATCCGTTGTTGATGTTAATTAAAGCCCTATCCGTTGTTGATGTTACTTAAAGCCCTATCCGTTGTTGATGCTAATTAAAGCCCTATCCGTTGTTGAAGCTAATTAAAGCCCTATCCATTGTTGATGTTAATTAAAGCCCTATCCGTTGTTGATGTTAATTAAAGCCCTATCTGTTGATGTTAATTAAAACCCTATCCGTTGTTGATGTTAATTAAAGCCCTATCCGTTGTTGATGTTAATTAAAGCCCTATCTGTTGATGATAATTAAAGCCCTATCCGTTGTCAAAAAACAGTGCACTAAATAGAGAATTAGGTATCATTTGGGACACAGTCATGAGCTCTGTTCTGAAAGCTTTGGATCCCTTTGGAGCAGCTGTAGTCGGACTTCATCTGGCCGTCAACATTGTGTTATTACGCTTGTGATGGGAACTCATTAACCCCTCTCCTAAAAATAACCATGTCACCATTGATCCACTTCAGAATAGGGCTCTGCTCAAAAGCGGTGCACTATATAGGGAATAGGACTCTGGTCAAACCGTTCAAAAGTAGTGCACTATATAGAGAATAGGACTCTGGTCAAACCGTTCAAAAGTAGTGCACTATATAGGGAATAGGACTCTGGTCAAACCGTTCAAAAGTAGTGCACTATATAGGGAATAGGACTCTGGTCAAACCGTTCAAAAGTAGTGCACTATATAGGGAATAGGACTCTGGTCAAACCGTTCAAAAGTAGTGCACTATATAGGGAATAGGACTCTGGTCAAACCGTTCAAAAGTAGTGCACTATATAGGGAATAGGGTGCCATTCTCTGGTCTAAAGTAGTGCACTATATAGAGAATAGGGTACCATTCTCTGGTCTAAAGTAGTGCACTATATAGGGAATAGGACTCTGGTCAAACCGTTCAAAAGTAGTGCACCATATAGGGAATAGGGTGCCATTCTCTGGTCTAAAGTAGTGCACTATATAGGGAATAGGGTACCATTCTCTGGTCTAAAGTAGTGCACTATATAGGGAATAGGGTGTAATTTGGGACACAACCCATGTGTTTGCAGTGTTATGTTTTCATCATGTCTATAAACTAATTGTGTAGGGAGGCTTTCAGGCTGGGGGCCCAACTAGACTATACTAAAGACAACTAAACTAGACTTGACCCGGATTGCTTTACAAAACAAAACGTACAAACTTTGAATTGAAACAGTGAAAGGCCTCATTCAACCACAAACTAACCATACGATGATAAACCAACAACATGATCATAAGAAACTACCACTTTATAAGTGGAAAGATTCAAATGATTGATTTGATCATTGTTACGGCATGAACAATGATTAATTATTTATGCATAGTCACTTTAACTCTACCCACATGTACATATTACTTCAACTACCTCAACTAGCCGGTGCCCCCCGCACATTGACTCTGCAACGGTACCCCCCTGTATATATAGCCTCCCTACTGTTATTTTATTTTACTTCTGCTCTTTTTTTCTCAACACTTTTTTTGTTGTTTTATTCTACTTTTTTTTATTAAAAATAAATGCACTGTTGTTTAAGGGCTGTAAGTAAGCATTTCACTGTAATGTCTGCACCTGTTGTATTCGGCGCATGTGGCCAATAACATTTGATTTGATTTGATTCGAAATGAGATTAAAGAAAAGGACAAGCAAATTGGATAGACGTTTTTCACGAGACACTGTTTAACTGACTCTAACAAAATAGTTTTCCCATTTGATAGGGTCTCATTGATTCCCAGCCAAAAGAGGCTTTGAGAATCTGTTCAACGGTCCAAACAAACAGCTGAACGTTGTACCCAGCTATATTATTAATACCCTCATTCTATGTATGGGCCTCTTCCTGTAATGCTGGGTTCTTCAATTCCGGTCCTGGATGGGGGCCGAAACACCTCTGTTTTTCATCCTCTCCTTCTAATCAGGGGCTAATTCAGACCTGGGACACCAGGTGAGTGCAATTAACTACCAGGTAGAAATAAAAAACAGAAGTGTTTCGGCCCTCCAGGACCGGAATTGAAGAACCCTGCTTTAATGTAACACGTATGGTAATGTTTGACTGCTTAGGCTGTTCAAGGCTGAGTACCAAATGGTACCATATCCCTCTATATGACACTATAGGGCTCGTGTCAAAAGTAGTGCACTATATAAAGGGAAAAGGGGACACATCCCAATACTTCACTCTGTAGGTCAAACTGAGTGAGTCTTAGGGTTCAAAAACAGGGATGGTCCATAGGGTTCAAACATCAGGATGGTCCATAGGGTTCAAACATCAGGATGGTCCATAGGGTTCAAACACAGGGATGGTCCATAGGGTTCAAACACAGGGATGGTCCATAGGGTTCAAACATCAGGATGGTCCATAGGGTTCAAACACAGGGATGGTCCATAGGGTTCAAACACAGGGATGATCCATAGGGTTCAAACACAGGGATGGTCCATAGGGTTCAAACATCAGGATGGTCCATAGGGTTCAAACATCAGGATGGTCCATAGGGTTCAAACACAGGGATGGTCCATAGGGTTCAAACACAGGGATGGTCCATAGGGTTCAAACATCAGGATGGTCCATAGGGTTCAAACACAGGGATGGTCCATAGGGTTCAAACACAGGGATGATCCATAGGGTTCAAACACAGGGATGGTCCATAGGGTTCAAACATTGGGATGATACACACAACGGATGACACCTACGCACGTCAGCCTCATGACAGTAGGCCTTCCAATACAGTCGCAGGATCTGATCACAGAGTGACTATGACAAACAAGCCGACTGTCTGAATGAGCTTTACCCAGAGGAATGGCTGCATGACGCAAGGGATCGTTATAAAAATATGACCCAAGCATTTCGCTACACCCGCAATAACATCTGCTAAACACGTGTATGTGACAAATAAAATTGTATTTGATTTAAGGGAATCATTTCGTGTTCCACAAGAAATGTGGTATACCTGATCAAGTGTATTTGTGACCCGTTTCAAGAAACTAGGCATGTGTCGCACGTCACTACTTCACATGAGAGGCATTTAAATTATTATTTTTTATTTTGAGATTTCCTAGTTCCCAGTTGTTTTGAACTCTCGGAAGTCAGAGATTTCCTAGTTCCCAGTTGTTTTGAACTCTCGGAAGTCAGAGATTTCCTAGTTCCCAGTTGTTTTGAACGCAGAATTAGAGTTGGGATTATGGTTCATTGTTTAGCTAGCAAGGTAGGTACATGTCTAAGAAAAAGACTCCACTATGCAAGTAAACATTTCACTGTACTATTTACAACTTCTGTATCCTGTGCATGTGACAAATAAACAGATTTTATTTGATATAGTGTGTGTTTACCAGAGATGGTAATGTGAAGAACAACATGACCTGCACCAAAGTCAGATTAGGATATCGGCCAAGGACTAGATAAAGTCTATTTTTACTAATACTTTTTGCTACTATTTTACCACTTTTAGTCTTGAAATCTTTGGTTGAGGGTGTGAACAATGCTGAATGGGTGTAGAGTTTATCAACTTTCAAAGCAGAATTACTTTCCCATTGTTCCTCAACTGTAGTGTATGATATACCATTTTCTATCTCGGAGTCTCTACTGTTATCAAATGTAAAAAACACAATTTTAAAAATGTCGCTACATCCCGAGGTCTAAGGCAGTGCATCGCAGTGTTAGAGGCATACTACAGACCCGGTTTCATTCGTGGCCGGGAGTCCCATAGGACGGCGCACAAATGGCCCAGCATCGTCCGGGTTAGGGGAGGGTTTGGCCGGGGGGGGGGGCTTTACTTGGCTCATCGAGCTCTAGCGACTCCTTGTGGCGGGCCGGGAGCACTGCAAGCTGACCCCGGTCGCCAGTTGAACGGTGTTTCCTCCGACACATTGGTGCGGCTGGCTTCCGGGTTAAGCTGGCGGGTGTTAAGGAGCGCGGATAGGCGGGTCATGTTTCGGAGGACGCATGACTCCACCTTCGCCTCTCCCGAGTGCGTTGGGGGGAGTTGCAGCGATGAGACAAGATCGAAAATTGGGGAGAAAAAGGGGGGTAAAATACCACCAAATAAAATAGGACCGGATCCAGGTGGTGGGTCACATTTGTGGTCTATGCTATGTAGGAAAAAAAATATATACTATGAAAACAAGAATAGCAGTACACAGGAGTAATATCAGGACTCTTCACCAGAGAAACCCTGTGGCTGCGCATTTCATGGAGGCTTGTCACAACATCAGCTGTCTGAGGTACATTGGTATCGAACATGTTAAGACTCCTAGGAGGGGGGAGATACTGATAATCTATTGCATTGGATTCACCGTTTGTCCACCATGTCTCCTAAAGGTCTGAGCCAAGGGTCTGTTATCAGACTATTTCTTACATGAATATGTCACGTTGGTTTGTCCTGCCTTCCAGGTCAACACTTGGTAATTTTCTACATACAGTGGGGAGAACAAGTATTTGATACACTGCCGATTTTGCAGGTTCTCCTACTTACAAAGCATGTAGAGGTCTGTGATTTTTATCATCGGTACACTTCAACTGTGAGAGACGGAATCTAAAAAAAAAATCCAGAAAATCACATTTATATATATATTATTATATTAATATATTATATATACATTTATATATATATATATATATATTAGATTCTGTAACTACTTTACGGTTTTAACTTGGACCCATTTGTATGTATATAATCCTTTATGGCCACATGTACTTCTGTGATTAATTATGATTGACTATGAGCAAAAGTGAAGTGAATTGTTTCCACACCCGCCATGCGTCATGTGAGTAATGGTCCTGTGAGGTGAAATGTGTATATTTTGGGATGTGAGCACTCAGTTTGTTTGACCTGACTGAGATCCGTTTTGGATCAAAACGTTGTCAATAAAGTGGTGGAATTGGGACCTTAAACAGAGCTTGCCTTCCTGTTCTTTACAGGAAAAAGAAATGGAACCATTTACGTGTTTGACCGATAGGTTTTTAAAAAACGGAACAGATCTTCTTCAGGTCAAAGCGGTAAATTGGGAGCATAAACAGTATCCTGTTCTTTGCATGTATTCTTTATTAGCACCTACATTTTTAAAGACTTAAACTTTTCTAAACACTTTTATTGTCCATGCAACATTTTATGTGATTTGTTAAGCAAATCTTTACTCCGGTTGAATACTTATTGACTGAAGACATTTCAGCTTTTCATTTTTAATTAATTTGTTTATAAATGTTTAAAAAAACATAATTTAACTTCGACATTCTGGGGTATTGTGTGTAGTCCAATGACAAAAAAAATCTCAACTTAAACCATTTAAAATTCAGGCTAAAACACAACAAAATGTGGATAAAGTAAATGGGTGTGAATACTTTCAGAAGGCATAGGGTGCCATTTGGGACACAGTCTTGCGGTCTTACAAGTTAGTCCCTCTCCGATTAGGGCGGTAACGACCGCCAATTTCCTGTCAACTTCCTGGTTTCCTCTCAGGGTGTCAGGGCTGATAAGGAGTCTCTCTCTCTCTCTCTCTCTCTCTCTCAGCATGAAGCTGTACAAGGCTGTTAATTCGTTGCTTTAATTTCTTCAATCAAGACCTTGTCATTAGTTTAATAAAGACTGTTAAATCCTTGTTAGCTGACTCCTTTGATATCCCCATTAATTGACCTGAGATAAATACATTAAGCCAAGAATGAGGTCACAGTATGGGAAGCCAATTAGGACATTTTAAAGTCTGACGCAGTTGGCTGAAGATTAGGATTATTATTATTATTATTTTTATTATTATTTTTATTATTATTATTATTATTATTATTATTATTATTATTATTATTATTATTATTTTATTTTTTTTACAGTCCATTAATTCAGTCCATTTACATATTCAGTCCAATGTCAGTAATTTGCTACCTTTGGTGTAATTACAGGATGTGCAAGGCAGGGATTGCATTAGATCTTATGTAGCATCCTATGATATCTGAAGCAACATCCAAGAATTTCCGTTAGAAAGATCCATTAAAATTAGAGATCCATTCCATTAGAAAGACTAGTTAGAATAATGTCAAGATCAGTTAAATCAATAGCAGAGAGGTGGCCTTACATGGTAGAGAAAAAAAAAAAACAAGATCAGCAAAACACCTACCTAAGAAAACCATCAGTCGCCTGAGCCATTATCACACTGAAGAGCCAATCCTCTTTCAACCACTTCCAATCCCTTCAGAGAGAGAGAGAGAGTGCCTCCGTCTGCACCCCATTTAACAGATGAGGGGACTGGGGTGGGGGGGTCCCCAAGGGAATCCCCTCTAATGAGATAGAGCTTCAGCCTCTTTCCCTCTCCTTTCCTCCTTCCCTCGCTCTCTCTCACACACTCTTTCGCTCTCTCTGTCTCTCACACACTCTTTCGCTCTCTCTGTCTCTCTAACACACTTATTCGCTCTCTCTGTCTCTCTCCATCGCTCTCCCCCCACTCTCTCTCCTCTCACTCTCACCCCCATCTCTCCCTCTTCTCTCCCCCTCTCTCTCCCTCTCTCTCTCTCTCTCTCTCTCTCTCTATCTGACTGACTGACTGATGGATGCTGTTGGACACAGTCGGATGGACTTGTCTCTAATCTCCAGGGGTTTTATGGTAATGAAGGGGTTAAAGCCGAGTGTGTCGGAGAAATACTGTATCTGGAAGACTGGTAGGAACATATAGGGGGAAGAAAAGTACAGTATTTGAATACATTTGAAAGGGTTACGTATATTCATGATTGGGGAGAACTACCCCTTTAGAAAGGTGTTCATACCTTTGACTTTTAGCCAGGAAGAAAATAAAATAGTATGATAGTGTTTCCCCTACATTAATCTACAGGCGGGGTGCCCCCCAACCCAACATCCACTGTAGATACAAATCAGCTGATCACACAAATGATGCTGGCAACACACACGCAGGCACAGTTTACATTTTAGTAATTTAGCAGACGCTCTTAACCAGAGCGACTTACAGGAGCAATTAGGGTTAAGTGCCTTGCTCAAGGACACATCGACAGATTTTTCACCTAGTCGGCTCTGGGATTAGAACCAGCGACCTTTCAGTTACTAGCACAACGCTCTTAACCACTAAGCTACCTGCCACCCCTGTTTAGATATCTTCTTACGAATATTAATTATACAGTTGCCTCATTCAATCATCTGAGACAGTCATTATCTAGGACATCATCTAAATTGTTTAGACATGCGAGACAACGGTTTACTGGCGCAGTTCGAAAATGATACCCATGCTGCCTGAATGTACCCGCAGGTAACATAGCATCATCATCATAATAGGTAAAGGGATAATCAACGAGGGGCTGTGAGTTCTCTGGAAAATAATGAACGACGTGGAAGGTGTGTTCCACGACGCGCTATCGAGGGTTTGCTAACAGCGGATTGCGTCTACCCTCCCCTCAACAACACTGGAAGAAGACGCCTGTGACAACTCCACCGTTCCTCCTTCCGTCTATTTCTTTATGTCTCTTAAATCAGGTATGTGGTGTACACAAGCTATAGAATTATAGAACATAGAAGCTATTATCTATAGAACATGTTAAGAGTCTAAAATTGTCTGTGTGATACAGTGGGGAAAAAAAGTATTTAGTCAGCCACCAATTGTGCAAGTTCTCCCACTTAAAAAGATGAGAGAGGCCTGTAATTTTCATCATAGGTACACGTCAGCTATGACAGACAAAATGAGAAAATAAAATCCAGAAAATCACATTGTAGGATTTTTAATGAATTTATTTGCAAATTATGGTGGAAAATAAGTATTTGGTCAATAACAAAAGTTTCTCAATACTTTGTTATATACCCTTTGTTGGCAATGACACAGGTCAAACGTTTTCTGTAAGTCTTCACAAGGTTTTCACACACTGTTGCTGGTATTTTGGCCCATTCCTCCATGCAGATCTCCTCTAGAGCAGTGATGTTTTGGGGCTGTCGCTGGGCAACACGGACTTTCAACTCCCTCCAAATATTTTCTATGGGGTTGAGATCTGGAGACTGGCTAGGCCACTCCAGGACCTTGAAATGCTTCTTACGAAGCCACTCCTTCGTTGCCCGGGCGGTGTGTTTGGGATCATTGTCATGCTGAAAGACCCAGCCACGTTTCATCTTCAATGCCCTTGCTGATGGAAGGAGGTTTTCACTCAAAATCTCACGATACATGGCCCCATTCATTCTTTCCTTTACACGGATCAGTCGTCCTGGTCCCTTTGCAGAAAAACAGCCCCAAAGCATGATGTTTCCACCCCCATGCTTCACAGTAGGTATGGTGTTCTTTGGATGCAACTCAGCATTCTTTGTCCTCCAAACACGACGAGTTGAGTTTTTACCATTTTTTTTTATTTTGGTTTCATCTGACCATATGACATTCTCCCAATCCTCTTCTGGATCATCCAAATGCACTCTAGCAAACTTCAGACGGGCCTGGACATGTACTGGCTTAAGCAGGGGGACACGTCTTGCACTGCAGGATTTGAGTCCCTGGCGGCGTAGTGTGTTACTGATGGTAGGCTTTGTTACTTTGATCCCAGCTCTCTGCAGGTCATTCACTAGGTCCCCCTGTGTGGTTCTGGGATTTTTGCTCACCGTTCTTGTGATCATTTTGACCCCACGGGGTGAGATCTTGCGTGGAGCCCCAGATCGAGGGAGATTATCAGTGGTCTTGTATGTCTTCCATTTCCTAATAATTGCTCCCACAGTTGATTTCTTCAAACCAAGCTGCTTACCTATTGCAGATTCAGTCTTCCCAGCCTGGTGCAGGTCTACAATTTTGTTTCTGGTGTCCTTTGACAGCTCTTTGGTCTTGGCCATAGTGGAGTTTGGAGTGTGACTGTTTAAGGTTGTGGACAGGTGTCTTTTATACTGATAACAAGTTCAAACATGTGCCATTAATACAGGTAACGAGTGGAGGACAGAGGAGCCTCTTAAAGAAGAAGTTACAGATCTGTGAGAGCCAGAAATCTTGCTTGTTTGTAGGTGACCAAATACTTATTTTCCACCATAATATGCAAATAAATTCATAAAAAAATCCTACAATGTGATTTTTTGGAGAAAAAAAATAGTTGACGTGTACCTATGATGAAAATTGCGAGCCTCTCTCATCTTTTTAAGTGGGAGAACTTGCACAATTGGTGGCTGACTAAATACTTTTTTCCCCCACTGTACTTACCTTTTAATATTGAAATTGTAAAGTTCAAAATGTGTCAATTGATAGAGTGAAAAACTCTTAGCGATCCTGACATCTCCCCACCCAAGTGTTCAATATTACAGCCTATAGGGTTGCTATTAGCTAAGTGGCTACCGTTAGCTGGCTCAGTATTGAGATGAGATACCGGTCTATGCTTCATTTAACTATTTAAAGGAATTTTTATTGAAACATAGTACATGAGGTTAAGATGAATACTGAGAAGGTATGTATTAGCTAGTATGACTTTTAAACACAGAGGGTATATTACGTTACTGTGCTTGGTACTTTCTAGTCTTTTACAGCATCTGACTGAAATATATTCATATTTTGCATATGGTAATTCACCCAGACTCGAACGTTACGGTCCCAAAGAACGTCTGGAGGACGGCCATGCAACCAGGTCATCAGTTCCACTGCGATGGCAAGAGCTGGGTGCTTTAGATCATGGCGTGTTGATGAAAAGCAACCTGAGAGGAGTGCACCAGCGCTCTGTTGGGTGCTTTTGCCCTAGCGCTACACAGCCGACTCAAATAATCAAAGCTTTATGATGATTATTTAAATCAGCTGTGTAGTGCTAGGGCAAAAAAAAAAAAAAAACGTGCACCCAGGGGAGGGGGCACAAGACCCCCTTAGATCATGGCTAGGAGGGGCTCTGCTTTGGGGTTAGGGAGGAGCTTTTCTTAGGCTCAATAGTTCAAAGAAGATCCAATCACATTGGATAATGTTTTGGGGGGTCTCCATCTCACATATAAAGGACAACAGGCGTTATGTCGGAGATACATGCCCTGTGAAAAGAGGCTACTTGCTGTTCACCCAATGGGAATGTCCATTCTACTGATTCTAATTCTATGGGACAATGGCTGGGGTACAGTGTGTACAGTCTATGTATGTATTATTTGTAGCTTTGTACAGATAAGCCAGAGTCGTTATCTTCAGACCCAACTCAAATTTAAATATCTGACCGCGTCACATTTGAACTCGATCATCATTTCAACAATTACAAAGCTAAAAGGGGAGGAGTTGAGGAGAAAGAAGACTGATTGGATCCTGAAAAATTGGCTGCAATAAAACGGGTGAGTAGGATTTTGTTCATCGATCGCAATTTTGACAGTGTGCGTGCATTGTCATGATATTTAAAATATAATATAATGACTTATGACTCATGGCATGCTAACTTCAATAATCTCCAAACTGCACACAGAGACATACAATTTTTATGTCCTCTGTAGCTCAGCTGGTAGAGCACGGCGCTTGTAACGCCAAGGTAGTGGGTTCGATCCCCGGGACCACCCATACACAAAAAAAATGTATGCACGCATGACTGTAAGTCGCTTTGGATAAAAGCGTCTGCTAAATGGCTTATTATTATTATTATTATTATTATTATTATTATTATTATTATTATTATTATTATTATTATTATTATTATTATTATTATTATTCATGAGTTCATCTGACTGGGAAGTAGAAAACGACCAATAAATAAATAAATATTTAACAATGAATAACGACCAATGAATACCCCATAACAGGGTTGGGGTCAATTTCATATTTATTAATACATGGAAGATGTTAAAGGGGTAGTTCACTTTTTTACACTTTATGGCTAACAAAAAAATGATATGTGGGCGATGGGGGCAATTAGAAAAATCACCTCAAGTTAATATAATATAATAATATGCCATTTAGCAGATGCTTATTTCCAAAGCGACTTAAAGTAATGTGCGCATACATTTTTACGTATGGGTGGTCCCGGGGATCGAACCCACTACCCTGGCGTTACAAGCGCCATGCTCTACCAATTGAGCTACAGAGGACCACAAATAATAGTGGCTATTTAAAGATCTCTGAACCTGGATTGCAGTTTCTGCTGGCCCATAGACTACTTTTATGGGTAAGGAACAATCTGACTGGCTATAAGCTGTAAAATAGTTAACTATCCCTTTAATTTAATTTAATGGTCAAGGATTTCTTATTAAACTGAATCTGATATGTTTTTTCACAATTTTTTCCATAAAAACTATTTTATTTATGAGCCCAAATCCAACCCCTAACGGTTCTATGTGCTCTCTATCCTCTAGTTGTTGCTTCATCCTCCACAGATGCTGTCGTGAAGCGCTTCCCGGGTGCAACAAAGGGACAAGTGGGAACGGCTTAAAACAGTCAAATGGCTGAATTAAGAAGCGATGAAAAAAAAATATATATATATATGAATAGGATCCAATTAAGTTCTTAGTGTTTTGCATCGTTTGTTCTAATGTTTTATTACCATGACTATAAGTATGACTGAAATAATGCTCCCGTGACATATTGTTAACATGTATTGTGACATATACAGTGCCTTCGGAAAGATTTCAAACCCCTTGACTTTTTCCACATTTTGTTACGTTACAGCCTTTTTCTAAAATTGATTTAAATAGTTTTTTTTCCCCCTCATCAAACTACACACAATAACCCATAATGACGAAGCAAAAACAGGTTATTTGACATTTTTGCTAATTTATGAAAAAAGAAAACATGTAATATCACATTTACATAAGTATTCAGACCCTTTACTCAGTACTTTGTTGAAGCACCTTTGGCAGTGATAACAGCATCGAGTCTTCTTGGGTATGACGCTACAAGCTTGGCACACCTGTATTTGGGGAGTTTCTCCCATTCTTCTCTGCAGATCCTCTCAAGCTCTGTCAGGTTAGATGGGGAGCGTCGCTGCACAGCTATTTTCAGGTCTCTCCAGAGATGTTCGATCAGGTTCAAGTCCGGGCTCTGGCTGGGCCACTCAAGGACATTCAGAGACTTGTCCTGAAACCACTCCTGCGTTGTCTTGGCTGTGTGCTTAGTGTCGTTGTCCTGTTGGAAGGATCTGTCTGTACTTTGCTCTGTTCATCTTTACCTCGATCCTGACTAGTCTTCCAGTCCCTGCCATTAAAAACATCCCCACAGCAAAATGCTGCCAACACCAGGCTTCACCGTAGGGATGGTGCCAGGTTCCCTCCAGATGTGACACTTGGCATTCAGGCCAAAGAGTTCAATCTTGGTTTCATCAGACCAGAGAATCTTGTTTCTCATGGTCTGAGAGTCTTTGGGTGCCTTTTGGAAAGCTCCAAGTGGGCTGTCATGGCCTTTTACTGAGGAGTGGCTTCCTTCTGGCCACTCTACCATAAAGGCCTGATTAGTTGAGTGCTGCAGAGATGGTTGTCCTTCTGGAAGGTTCTCCCATCTCCACAGAGACACTCTAGAGATCTGTCAGAGTGACCTTCGGATTCTAGGTCACCTCCCTGACCAAGGCCCTTCTCCCCCGATTGCTCATTTTGGCCAGGTGGCCAGCTCCAGGAAGAGTCTTGGTGGTTCCAAATTTAAGAATGATGGAGGCCACTGTGTTCTTGGGGACCTTCAATGCTTCAAATGTTTTGGTACCCTTCCCCAGATCTGTGCCTCGACACAATCCTATCTCGGAGCTCTACGGACAATTCCTTCGACCTCATGGCTTGGTTTTTGCTCTGACATGCACTGTTAACTGTGGGACATTATATAGACAGGTGTGTGCCTTTTCAATTGATTGGACATGATTTGGATTTAACACAGGTGGACTTGTAGTAGAAACATTTCAAGGATGATCAATGGAAAAAGGATGCACCTGAGCTCAATTTCGAGTCTCATAGCAAAGGGTCTGAACACTTATGTTAATAAGGTATTTCTGTTTTGTTTTTTTATAAATTTGCAAAAATCAGTTTTCACTTTGTCATTATGGGGTATTGTGTGTAGATTGCTGAGGAAAATGTTTTACTTAATCCATTTTAGAATAAGGCTGTAACGTAACAAAATGTGGATAAAGTCAAGGGGTCTGAATACTTTCCGAAGGCACTGTATGTAATAAACATGTGAATACTATGTAAGCACAACATACAGTACCAGTCAAAAGTTTGGACACACCTACTTTTCAAGGGTTTTTCTTTATTTTTACTATTTTCTACATTGTAGAATAATAGTGAAGACATCAAAACTATGAAATAACACACATGGAATAATGTAGTAACTAAAAAAACGTGTTAAAAAAATCTAAACATATTATAGATTTGAGATTCTTCAAAGTAGCCACCCTTTGCCTTGATGACAACTTTGCACAATCTTGGAATTCTCTCAACCAGCTTCACCTGGAATGCTTTTCCAACAGTCTTGAAGGAGTTCCCACATATGCTGAGCACTTGTTGGCTGCGTTTCCTTCACTCTGCGGTCCAACTCATCCCAAACCATCTCAATTGGGTTGAGGTCATCTGATGCAGAACTCCATCACCCTCCTTATGGGATGGCGTATAGCTGCAAAATGCTGTGATAACCATGCTGGTTAAGTTTGACTTGAATTCTAAAAAAATCACTGACAGTGTCACCAACAAAGCACCCCCACACCATCACACCTCCTCCTCCATGCGGAGATCATCCGTTCACCTACTCTGCGTCTCACAAAGACACGGCAGTTGGAACCAAAAATCTCAAATTTGGACTCATCAGACCAAAGGACAGATTTCTACCGGTCTAATGTCCATTGCTTGTGTTTCTTTGACAAAGCAAGTCTCTTCTTATTATTGGTGTCCTTTAATAGTGGTTTCTGTGCAGCAATTCAACCATGAAGGCCTAATTCAGGCAGTCTCCTCTGAACAGTTGATGTTGAGATGTGTCTGTGTCACGCTCTGGCTCCGGGACTGTGTATTTTGAGCCAGGGTGTGTTCTTTTGGTTGTGTTTCCTTGTTTGGTCGTGTGACTCCCAATCAGTGGTAACGAGTGTCAGCTGTCGGCTCGTTATCTCTGATTGGGAGCCATATTTAAACTGTCAGTGTTCACCTTAGTGTTGTGGGTTTTTGTTCCTTGTCAGTCATTGTAACTGAGGACTTCACGATTCGTCATTGTTTGTTGTTTTTGTAGTGAGTACTTTAATTTAATAAAGTCATGTTCGCTCAACGCGCTGCGCTTTGGTCTCCCTCATTAGACGATCGTGACAGAAAAACCCACCTTAACCAGATCAAGCAGCATGAAGAAGAGAGAGGATGGACTTGGGAGCAGTTGAGTAGGAGTCTCGACTGGGCCAAGCCAAGAGAAGAGGAGAGAGGTTGGACTTTGGAGCAGTGGGGTGATAGTCTGGCGAGAACGATGGAGGCCTGGTCCACGAAGAGGAGAGAACCCCAGAAAATTTTTATGGGGGGGCTCACGACGTCGGACCAGCAGGAGGCCGCGATAGAGCGGTCCAGTGGGTTGCCGGAGGAGGCCGTCGCGTTACGGGGGCCACTGGTCGAAGAGGGGATGGAGGAAGTAGAGGCACGGCGAGAGGTACTGGCGTGTGTTGCCAGTCCGGTCCGGCCCGTTCCAGATCCCGGTGTAGGGCCAGTGGTGTGTGTCCCCAGTACAGTCCGGCCCATCCAAGCTCCCCGCACCAAGCCAGTGGTGTGCGTCGTCAGCCCTGTCCGGCCCGTTCCTGCTCTCCGCGCCAAGTCTGTGGTGCGCGTCGCCAGCCCTGTCAGACCCGTTCCTGCTCTCCGCACCAGGTCTGTGGTGCGCGTCGCCAGCCCAGTCCGGCCCATCCAAGCTCCCCGCACCAGGTCAGTGGTGCGCGTCGCCAGCCCTGTCCGGCCCGTGCCTGCTCTCCGCACCAAGTCTATGGTGCGTTTCGTCAGCCCTGTCCGGCCTGTTCCTGCCACTCGCACCAAACCAGGGGTGCGAGTCGCCAGCCTGGTCCAGCCCGTTCCTGCTACTCGCACCAAGCCAAGGGTGCGAGTCGTCAGCCGGATTCTGCCTGTTCCTGCCACTCGCACCAAGTCAAGGGTGCGAGTCGTCAGCCGGATTCAGCCCATTCCTGCTACTCGCACCAAGCCAAGGGTGCGAGTCGTCAGCCGGATTCAGCCCATTCCTGCTACTCGCACCAAGCCAAGGGTGCGAGTCGTCAGCCGGATTCAGCCCATTCCTGCTACTCGCACCAAGCCAGGGATGCGAGTCTTCAGCCTGGTGAGGCCTGTTCCGGCTCCACGCACCATGCAAAGGGTGCGTATCGTCTGCCAGGTCCGGTCCATTCCTGCCTCACGCGCCAAGCCAGGGGTGCGCGTCGGCAGTCCTGATCCAGCTAACTGGGTCAGATCGGACTGGGGGCACTACGGGGGGATTGTAGTAGGGTGGTGGTCAAGCCCGGAGCCGGAGCCGCCTCCGAGGAGCAATACCCACCCAGCCCTTCCCTATTTGGGGTGTAGGCGCGGTCGGAGTCCGCGCCTTTAGGGGGGGGTACTGTCACGCTCTGGCTCCGGGACTGTGTATTTTGAGCCAGGGTGTGTTCTTTTGGTTGTGTTTCCTTGTTTGGTCGTGTGACTCCCAATCAGTGGTAACGAGTGTCAGCTGTCGGCTCGTTATCTCTGATTGGGAGCCATATTTAAACTGTCAGTGTTCACCTTAGTGTTGTGGGTTTTTGTTCCTTGTCAGTCATTGTAACTGAGGACTTCACGATTCGTCATTGTTTGTTGTTTTTGTAGTGAGTACTTTAATTTAATAAAGTCATGTTCGCTCAACGCGCTGCGCTTTGGTCTCCCTCATTAGACGATCGTGACAGTCTGTTACTTGAACTCTGTAAAGCATTTATTTGGGCTGCAATTTCTGAGGCTGGTAACTCTAATGAACTTATCCTCTGTAGCAAAGGTAACTTTTGGTCTTCCTTTCCTGTGGCGGTCCTCATGAGAGCCAGTTTCATCATAGCGCTTCATGGTTTTTGCGTCTGCACTTGCAGAAACTTTCAAAGTTCTTGAAATTTTCTGGATTGACTGACCTTCATGTCTTAAAGTAATGATGGACTGTCATTTCTCTTTGCTTATTTGAGCTGTTCTTGCCATAATATGGACTTGCTCTTTTACCAAATAGGGCTATCTTCTGTATACCACCCCTACCATGTCACAACACAACTGATTGGCTCAAACGCATTAAGAAGGAAACAAATTCCATAAATGAACTTTTAACAAGGCACACCTGTTAATTGAAATGCATTCCAGGTGACTACCTCATGAAGCTGGTTGAGAGAATGCCGAGAGTGTGCAAAGATGTCAAGAAGGAAAAGGGTGGCTACTTTGAAGAAACTCAAATATAAAATATATTTGATTTGTTTAAGACTTTTTTGGTTACTACATGATTCCATATGTGTTGTTTCATAGTTTTGATGTCTTCACTATTATTCTACAATGTAGGAAATAGTCAAAATATAGAAAAACCCTGGAATGAGTAGGTGTGTCCAAACTTTTGACTGTTACTGTATATGTTGAAGAAGGTGGGGCTTAAGCTGCATCCCTGTCTCACACCACGGCCCTGTTGAAAGAAATGTGTGTTTTTTGCCAATTTTAACCGCACACTTGTTGTTTGTGTACACAGATTTCATAATGTCGTATGTTTTTCCCCCAACACTGCTTTCCATCAATTTGTATAGCAGACCCTCATGCCAAATTGAGTCAAAAGCTTTTTTGAAATCAACAAAGCATGAGAAGACTTTGTCTTTGTTTTGGTTTGTTTCTTTGTCAATTAGGGTGTGCAGGGCTGAATACGTGGTCTGTTGTACAGTAATTTGGTAAAAAGCCAATTTGACGTTTGCTCAGTACATTGTTTTCACTGAGGAAATGTATTAATCTGCTGTTAATGATAATGCACAGGATTTTCCCAAGTTTGCTGTTGACGCATATCCCACAGTAGTTATTGGGGTCAAATTTGGCTACACTTTTGTGGATTGGGGTGATCAGTCCTTAGTTCCAAATATTGGAGAAGATGCCAGAGCTAAGGATGATGTTAAAGAGTTTATCTATAGTCAATTGGAATTTGTAGTCTGTATATTTTATCATTTACTTTAGGATACCATCAACACCACAGGCCTTTTTGGGTTGGAGGGTTTGTATTTTGTCCTGTAGCTCATTCAATGTAATTGGAGAATCCAGTGGGTTCTGGTAGTCTTTAATAGTTGATTCTAATATTTGTATTTGATCATGTTTTGCTGTTTGTTCTCTCTGTGTCTCTAACCTGTAGGGAGGGAACAAGGGGAATCAGGGGGATTTCAGCCCTTAGAAGAGAAGAAATACACACATAGGCCCATATGACACCCTATACACCCATAAACACACATAGGGCCAGTCCCATATGGCACCCTATTCCCTTTATAATAGTGCACTACTTTTGGTGTCATTTGGGACGAAGACAGACAGACAAGCAGACAGGCAGACAGGCAGACAGGCAGACAGGCAGGCAGGCAGGCAGGCAGACAGGCAGACAGGCAGACAGACAGACAGACAGACAGATAGACAGATAGGCAGGCAGGCACCTTCTAAGCTTTGATTGGGTCTTAAGACCTGAGAAGGAAGGGATGAGAATATACTAATATTTACTTTCTATTATTAATATCTTTATGCCCCCTCCAGAGATTAACATGGGGAGAGAGAGAGAAAGAGAGAGGATGAGAGAGAGGATGAGAGAGAGGAGGATAGAGAGGAGGAGAGAGAGGAGAGAGAGAGAGCAAGAGAGAGGATGAGATGGAGGAGTAGGAGAGAGCAAGAGAGAGAGAGGAGGAGGAGAGAGAGGAGGAGAGAGAGGAATAGGAGAGAGAGGAGGAGAGAGGAGAGAGAGGAGAGAGAGGAGGAGAGAGGAGTAGGAGAGAAAGGATGAGAGAGAGTAGGAGAGAGAGGAGGAGAGATAGGAGGAGAGAGAGGATGAGAGAGAGGAGGAGAGAGGAGGAGGAGAGAAAGAATGAGAGAGTGTAGGAGAGAGAGGAGGAGAGATAGGAGGAGAGGGAGGAGGAGAGAGAGAGGAGGAGAAAGAGGAGTAGAGAGGAGTAGGAGAGAGAGGAGGAGAGATGAGTAGGAGAGAGGAGGAGAGAGAGGATGAGAGAGAGTAGGAGGAGAGAGAGAGGAGGAGAGAGGAGTAGAAGAAAGAGGAGGAGAGAATGGAGGAGAGAGGAGGAGAGAGGAGAAGGAGAGAGAGGAGGAGAGAGAAGAGGCGAGAGAGGAGAGAGAGAGAGCAAGAGAGAGGATGAGATGGAGGAGTAGGAGAGAGCAAGAGAGAGAGAGGAGGAGGAGAGAGAGGAGGAGAGAGAGGAATAGGAGAGAGAGGAGGAGAGAGGAGAGAGAGGAGAGAGAGGAGGAGAGAGGAGTAGGAGAGAAAGGATGAGAGAGAGTAGGAGAGAGAGGAGGAGAGATAGGGGAGAGAGACGATGAGAGAGAGGAGGAGAGAGGAGGAGGAGAGAAAGAATGAGATAGTGTAGGAGAGAGAGGAGGAGAGATAGGAGGAGAGGGAGGAGGAGAGAGAGAGGAGGAGAAAGAGGAGTAGAGAGGAGTAGGAGAGAGAGGAGGAGAGATGAGTAGGAGAGAGGAGGAGAGAGAGGATGAGAGAGAGTAGGAGGAGAGAGAGAGGAGGAGAGAGGAGTAGAAGAAAGAGGAGGAGAGAATGGAGGAGAGAGGAGGAGAGAGGAGAAGGAGAGAGAGGAGGAGAGAGAAGAGGCGAGAGCGCGAGAGAGAGAGTAGGAGAGAGAGGAGGAGAGAAAGCAGGAAAGAGGAGTAGGAGAGAGAGGAGGAGAGAGAGGAATAGGAGAGAGGAGAGAGGAGGAGGAGAGAGGAGGAGAAAGAGGAGTAGGAGAGAGGAGGAAAGAGAGGAGGAGAGAGAGGAGGAGAGAGAGAGGAGGAGGAGAGAGGGGAGGAGGAGAGAGGAGAGAGAGAGAGAGGAGGAGGAGAGAGAGGAGGAGAGAGGAGAGAGAGGAGGAGGAGAGAGGAGAGACGAGTAAGAGAGAAAAGATTAGAGAGAGTAGGAGAGAGAGCAGGAGAGATAGGAGGAGAAGAGAGGAGGAGATAGAGGAGAAGAGAGAGGAGGAGAGAGAGTAGGAGAGAGGAGGAGAGAGAGGAGGAGAGAGGAGGAGGAGAGAGAGAGGAGGAGAGAGGAGGAGAGAGAGGAGAGAGAGGAGGAGAGAGAGGAGAGAGAGGAGGAGAGAGAGGAGTAGGAGAAAGAGTAGGAGAGAGAAGTAGGAGAGAGGAGGAGAGAGAGGAGGAGAGAGAGAGAGGAGGAGGAGAGAGAAGTTGGAGAGAGGAGGCGAGAGAGGAGGAGAGAGGAGGAGGAGAGAAAGAATGAGAGAGTGTAGGAGAGAGAGGAGGAGAGATAGGAGGAGAGAGAGGAGGAGAGAGAGAGGAGGAGAAAGAGGAGTAGAGAGGAGTAGGAGAGAGAGGAGGAGAGAGGAGTAGGAGAGAGGAGGAGAGAGAGTAGGAGGAGAGAGAGAGGAGGAGAGAGGAGTAGAAGAAAGAGGAGGAGAGAGGAGTAGGAGAGAGGAGGAGAGAGGAGGAGAGAGAGGAGGAGAGAGGAGGAGAGAGAGAGATAAGAGAATGACATAGACACAGAGAGAACTTTCATGTCAGAAACCCAGACAGAGAATGAATTATCCAGGGAGCGATGGGGAGAGAGAGCCCTGAGAGGCAGGCTGCGTCCCAAATTGCATCGTATTTCCTATATAGTACACTACTTTTGATCAGGGCCCATAGGGTGTCATTCGGGACGTAGACATAGAGGGCATAGACAGATAGCAAGAGGAAACAGGCTGACTATGTTCCCTGTACACAAACAAGTCTGAGTCACGATGACACGAGTCTGATGGGGAAAGACACTGTCTGATGGGGAAAGACAAGTGAAACGGAAATCTCTTTCCCTAGACAGGCTAGCTAGTCTAAATCTTATCTGGAAGTGATGGAATATAAGCTTTTACATATTATAAACACTGATTTCACACAATGACATTGGAGTAGCGTACTAACTGACATCATCGCACGGCAGGTATGAACAAGGGAAATAGCTTCTGCATTAAGGAAAGTTGGCGCTAACATTTTGCACAAAGCTGCATGGCAGAGAAAGTATTTATTCTCTGTCATCTGTGTTCTAAATCAATTATCTGATTCAGTCTGAATAAATGTTCTACATCAATTATCTACCACTGATTCAGTCTGAATAAATGTTCTACATCAATTATCTACCACTGATTCAGTCTGAATAAATGTTCTACATCAATTATCTACCACTGATTCAGTCTGAATAAATGCCAATCCAATAAAAGCGGAAAAACAGTTCAACTCCTGTTAAAAATTAGGAGACCAGAGAAAGTTGAGTCAACACAGAGCTAGCTGTCAGCTAGCCACTGTTCCTTTTTACATTTTAGTCATTTAGCAGACGCTCTTATCCAGAGCGACTTACAGTTAGTGCATACGTTATTCTTTTATACTGGCCCCCGTGGGAATCGAACCCACAACCCTGCCGTTGCAAACGCCATGCTCTACCAACCGAGCTACATCCCTGCCGGCCATTCCCTCCCCTACCCTGGGCCAATTGTGCGCCGCCCCAAGGGTCTCCCGGTCGCGGCCAGCTACGACAGAGCCTGGATTCGAACCAGGATCTCTAGTGGCACAGCTAGCACTGCGATGCAGTGCCTTGGACCACTTAACTAAATCACACATTCCGGAAATCAGACACTCTCTCTTCTCCTGTCAGAGTAAAGAGAGTCAAAAGGCCAAGTTCATAAAAAAAAAAAGAAAACCTTCTCTTTGTTGTTGTCCATTCAACTGCATAAAACTGGAATTGAACAGTGAGTACATTGAGTCCCAGTCTGCTTCCCAAATGGCACCCTATTCCATACATAGTGCACTACTATTGACCTATTGGCCCTGGTCAAAAGTAGTGCACTATTTTTGGGAATAGGGTGCCATTTGGGAAGCAGACCCAGCGTCCCAGTCTGTAATTAAACAGTGCTTTGTGGTTCCATAGGGAGAAAAGCCATGACTGGGGAATAGGGGAGATGGCCAGTCCAGTACTGTCCATGTCAAACCCTATCAGATTTATGGGTAACTAACAACCCCATGAGCAGGAAGGAAATAGAATGTTGCCCAACAGTATTTTATTGAGCGGCCCAGTTGGCCAGGTCTCCCCTGTGAAACAGATCTTCTGACCTCAATGGGACTTCCAGGATAAACAAAAAGTTCAACAAAAGGCTACTTCAACCATATCTGTATTTCTGTCACGATGAGACAAATTTCATTCACGGCGGAAGTCAGTGTTTCCTAAATCCAATGGTGGGTTGAAACCCATTGAAGGGTAGCTCCTCTCCTGGGTCTCAGAATGAAGCTGGGGGCATTCTACAGTACTTTAGATGGATCACAGCAAAGACATGTTTGGGAACCAACTTATCTATGAAAACTCTACATCGTGGATTTCACCTGGCTCCACAGCACCTTTCACAGAAAACTAATTAGAACCAACGTATTGTGCTATCATTCTATAAAACTCAGAACTAACGTATCGTACTATAAAACTCATTAGAACCAATTAATCATTCTATAAACCTCATTAGAACCAATTACTCATTCTATTAAACGAATTAGAACCAACGTATCATTCTATACAACTCAGAACTAACGTATCGTACTATAAAACTCATTAGAACCAATGTATCATTCTATAAAACTCATTAGAACCAACGTATCATTCTATACAACTCAGAACTAACGTATCGTACTATAAAATTCATTAGAACCAATGAATCATTCTATAAAACTCATTAGAACCAAAGTATCATTCTATAAACTCATTAGAACCAAAGTATCGTTCTATAAAACTCATTACAACCAACTTACCATTCTATAAAACTAATTACAACCAACGTATCATTCTAGAAAACTCATTAGAACCAACGTATCATTCTATCAGTCTATAAAACTCATTAGAACCAACGAATCATTCTATTAAACTCATTAGAACCAACGTATCATTCTATAAAACTCATTAGAACCGACATGTTATTTTATAAAATGGGTGGTTCGAGCCCTGAATGCTGATTGGCTGACAGCCGTGGTAGATCAGACTATATAACACGGGTATGACAAAACATGTATTTTTACGTTGGTAACCAGTTTATAATAGCAATAAGGCACCTCGGGGGTTGGTGGTATATGGCCAATAACTCTGTGTTGCATCATGCTTAAGAACAGCCCTTAGCCGTGGTATATTGGCCATATACCACACCCCCTCTGGCATTATTGCTTAATTAGAACCAACGTATCGTTCTATCAGTCTATAAAACTCATTAGAACCAACGTATCATTCTATAAAACTCATTAGAACCAAAGTATCGTTCTATAAAACTCATTAAAACCAACGTATCATTCTAGAAAACTCATTAGAACCAACGTATCATTCTATCATTCTATAAAACTCATTAGAACCAACGTATCGTTCTATAAAACTCATTAGAACCAACATATCATTCTATCAGTCTATAAAACTCATTAGAACCAACATATCATTCTATCAGTCTATAAAACTCATTAGAACCAACGTATCATTCTATAAAACTCATTAGAAACAACGTATCGTTCTATAAAACTCATTAGAAACAACATATCACTCTATAATTGTGGTCCTCTGTAGCTCAGCTGGTAGAGCACGGCGCTTATAACGCCAAGGTAGTGGGTTCGATCCCCGGGACCACCCATACACAAAAAAATGTATGCACGCATGACTGTAAGTCGCTTTGGATAAAAGCGTCTGCTAAATGGCATATTATATTATTATTATTATAATTAAGCAATAATGTCAGAGGGGGTGTGGTATATGGCCATTATAACACGGCCAAGGACCGTTCTTATGTACGACGCAACGCAGAGTGCCTGGATACAGCCCTTAGCCGTGGTATATTGGCCATATACCACCAACCCCCGACGTACCTTATTGCTATTATAAACTGGTTACCAACGTAAATACAGTAGAGCAGTAAAAATACATGTTTTGTCATACCTGTGGTATACGGTCTGATATACCACGGCTGCCAGCCAATCAGCATTCAGGGCTCGAACCACCCAGTTTATAAAAACTCATTAGAACCAACGATTCATTCTATAAAACTCATCAGAACCAATATATCGTTCCATCGTTCCATCTTACCTATGGTGACACCTCAATCTGTCTGGCTGATGTTCAATACGAATAATGCCCTATATAGATCTCAGATAGGACCTCTTCAAATTAAATCATTTTACAATACACTGAAGCTCGGCAGACATATTGGATGGTGATGGTCGTCAAAGACTGATGGGAAGATGCTTGGGCTGAGTCCCAGATGGCACCCTATTCCCTATATAGTGCACTACTTTAGACCAGAGAATGGCACCCTATTCCCTATATAGTGCACTACTTTAGACCAGAGAATGGCACCCTATTCCCTATATAGTGCACTACTTTAGACCAGAGAATGGCACCCTATTCCCTATATAGTGCACTACTTTAGACCAGAGAATGGCACCCTATTCCCTATATAGTGCACTACTTTAGACCAGAGAATGGCACCCTATTCCCTATATAGTGCACTACTTTAGACCAGAGAATGGCACCCTATTCCCTATATAGTGCACTACTTTTGACCAGATCCCTTTGACCAGATCACATACCAATTTGTATGTGTGTGTGTGTGTGTGTGTGTGTGTGTGTGTGTGTGTGTGTGTGTGTGTGTGTGTGTGTGTGTGTGTGTGTGTGTGTGTGTGTGTGTGTGTGTGTGTGTGTGTGTGTGTGTGTGTGTGTGCGCTTTATTTGTGAGAATGTACACTATATGTGGAGGTAAGCTAAGCTGTGTGTGTGTTTCCAATCCACTTGGTAATTGGGAGAATGACATTGTGAGCAACAACACCATTCTGCCACCAGGCAGTACATCGACTATATTAAAACCATTTCTCTCGTCAACCGTCATAGCGACAGGATATATATGCCCACCCAGAATCCCAGCCTGTTGTGATGGTTACTGGAGTTTAGGGTTGCAAAATTACGGGAACTTTCAATAAATTCCCTGGTTTTCCATAAATCCTGGTTGAATTTATTGAAAGTTCCCCGAATTTTGCAACCCTACCGGTGTTACTGGGCTGGTTCCCAGTAACCTTACTACATCACTTCTAGGTTCAGATGAGCCATTCAATATCAACCAATGGCCAGAAGAGTATGAAAAGTGTTCATATCCCATTTAGTGCCTCCTGACCAATCACAGCAATGCTCTGTAGTTCATTTTCCACACTCATCACACCCTCCTCTCCCCCTCCCTCCTCTCACCTCTACTCCCTCCCTCCTCCCTCCTCTCTCTCCTCCCTCCCCTCTCTCCTCCCTCCTCTCACCTCTACTCCCTCCCTCCTCCCTCCTCTCTCTCCCCTCTCTCCTCCCCTCTTTCCCCTCTCTCCTCCCTCCCCTCTCTCCTCCCTCCTCTCTCCCCTCCCTCCTCTCTCCTCTCCCTCCTCCCTCTCCTCCATCCTCTCTCTCCTCTCCCTCTCTCCTCCCCTCCTATCTCTCCTCTCTCCTCCTCTCTCTCGCTCCCCTCTCTCCTCCCCTCTCTCCTCTTCTCCTCTCCTCCATCCTCTCTCCTCCCCTCCTATCTCTCCTCTCTCCTCCTCTCTCTCGCTCCCCTCTCTCCTCTTCTCCTCTCCTCCCTCCTCTCTCCTCCCCTCTCTCCTCCTCTCCTCCCTCCTCTCTCCTCTCTCTCCTTCCTCCCCTCTCTCCTCCCCTCTTTCCTCCTCTCCGTCCTCCTCTCTCCTCTCTCTCCTCCCTCCTCTCTCTCCTCCCTCCCGTTGTCTCCTCTTCGTCCCCGTCGTGACATTTCCCTGACGAGGCTTCCTGTCACTTAACGAGGCGTGGGGGGATAATTGGTCTTGGAGGAGGAGAGGAGGAGAGAGGCAAAGCCTTCGACTGACAGACTGTCTCTACCTCACTTTCCCATCCCTCTGTCACAGTTAATAGTACCGTATGCTCAATACTCCCTATACCCCCAGTTCCCTCTATTCTGATCCAACTATTATTTCAGATCAGATCACTCCTTTCCTCTCTACAGTACAGGTTTGCTGTGTCTTGCACACCCTGGTGAGCTAGCTTCCTCTCATCGCTGTATTGTACTGCTTGTTGAGGGGATAGTGTACCCAAAGATTGAAAAGAACTGAGCTGTGGCTGCTGAGCTCAAATGCGACTACATTCAAGAAGACAATCTGCTCGGTTCATTCTCTTTGCCTAAAGCCATATTACTGTACATGCCTGTTTTACCTTCCCTCTGGAGCTGTGCTGAAGGCCTTTCCTGTTTTACCTTCCCTCTGGAGCTGTGCTGAAGGCTGTTCCTGTTTTACCTTCCCTCTGGAGCTGTGCTGAAGGCCTTTCCTGTTTTACCTTCCCTCTGGAGCTGTGCTGAAGGCTGTTCCTGTTTTACCTTCCCTCATTAGCTGTGCTGAAGGCTGTTCCTGTTTTACCTTCCCTCTGGAGCTGTGCTGAAGTCTGTTCCTGTTATACCTTCCCTCTGGAGCTGTGCTGAAGGCTGTTCCTGTTTTACCTTCCCTCATTAGCTGTGCTGAAGGCTGTTCCTGTTTTACCTTCCCTCTGGAGCTGAGCTGAAGGCTGTATCCTGTTTTACCTTCCCTCTGGAGCTGTGCTGAAGGCTGTTCCTGTTTTACCTTCCCTCTGGAGCTGTGCTGAAGGCCTTTCCTGTTTTACCTTCCCTCTGGAGCTGTGCTGAAGGCTGTTCCTGTTTTACCTTCCCTCATTAGCTGTGCTGAAGGCCTTTCCTGTTTTACCTTCCCTCTGGAGCTGTGCTGAAGGCTGTTCCTGTTTTACCTTCCCTCATTAGCTGTGCTGAAGGCTGTTCCTGTTTTACCTTCCCTCTGGAGCTGTGCTGAAGTCTGTTCCTGTTATACCTTCCCTCTGGAGCTGTGCTGAAGGCTGTTCCTGTTTTACCTTCCCTCATTAGCTGTGCTGAAGGCTGTTCCTGTTTTACCTTCCCTCTGGAGCTGTGCTGAAGTCTGTTCCTGTTATACCTTCCCTCTGGAGCTGTGCTGAAGGCCTTTCCTGTTTTACCTTCCCTCATTAGCTGTGCTGAAGGCTGTTCCTGTTTTACCTTCCCTCATTAGCTGTGCTGAAGGCTGTTCCTGTTTTACCTTCCCTCTGGAGCTGTGCTGAAGGCTGTTCCTGTTATACCTTCCCTCATTAGCTGTGTTGAAGGCTGTTCCTGTTTTACCTTCCCTCTGGAGCTGTGCTGAAGGCTGTTCCTGTTTTACCTTCCCTCATTAGCTGTGCTGAAGGCTGTTCATGTTTTACCTTCCCTCTGGAGCTGTGCTGAAGGCTGTTCCTGTTATACCTTCCCTCATTAGCTGTGCTGAAGGCTGTTCCTGTTTTACCTTCCCTCTGGAGCTGTGCTGAAGGCCTTTCCTGTTTTACCTTCCCTCTGGAGCTGTGCTGAAGGCTGTTCCTGTTTTACCTTCCCTCTGGAGCTGTGCTGAAGGCTGTTCCTGTTTTACCTTCCCTCTGGAGCTGTGCTGAAGGCCTTTCCTGTTTTACCTTCCCTCTGGAGCTGTGCTGAAGGCCTTTCCTGTTTTACCTTCCCTCTGGAGCTGTGCTGAAGGCTGTTCCTGTTATACCTTCCCTCTGGAGCTGTGCTGAAGGCCTTTCCTGTTTTACCTTCCCTCATTAGCTGTGCTGAAGGCTGTTCCTGTTTTACCTTCCCTCATTAGCTGTGCTGAAGGCTGTTCCTGTTTTACCTTCCCTCTGGAGCTGTGCTGAAGTCTGTTCCTGTTATACCTTCCCTCTGGAGCTGTGCTGAAGGCCTTTCCTGTTTTACCTTCCCTCATTAGCTGTGCTGAAGGCTGTTCCTGTTTTACCTTCCCTCATTAGCTGTGCTGAAGGCTGTTCCTGTTTTACCTTCCCTCTGGAGCTGTGCTGAAGGCTGTTCCTGTTATACCTTCCCTCATTAGCTGTGCTGAAGGCTGTTCCTGTTTTACCTTCCCTCTGGAGCTGTGCTGAAGGCTGTTCCTGTTTTACCTTCCCTCATTAGCTGTGCTGAAGGCTGTTCCTGTTTTACCTTCCCTCTGGAGCTGTGCTGAAGGCTGTTCCTGTTATACCTTCCCTCATTAGCTGTGCTGAAGGCTGTTCCTGTTTTACCTTCCCTCTGGAGCTGTGCTGAAGTCTGTTCCTGTTATACCTTCCCTCTGGAGCTGTGCTGAAGGCTGTTCCTGTTTTACCTTCCCTCTGGAGCTGTGCTGAAGGCTATTCCTGTTATACCTTCCCTCTGGAGCTGTGCTGAAGGCTGTTCCTGTTTTACCTTCCCTCTGGAGCTGTGCTGAAGGCTGTTCCTGTTTTACCTTCCCTCTGGAGCTGTGCTGAAGGCTGTTCCTGTTTTACCTTCCCTCTGGAGCTGTGCTGAAGTCTGTTCCTGTTTTACCTTCCCTCTGGAGCTGTGCTGAAGGCTGTTCCTGTTTTACCTTCCCTCATTAGCTGTGCTGAAGGCTGTTCCTGTTTTACCTTCCCTCTGGAGCTGTGCTGAAGGCTGTTCCTGTTTTACCTTCCCTCATTAGCTGTGCTGAAGGCTGTTCCTGTTTTACCTTCCCTCTGGAGCTGTGCTGAAGGCTGTTCCTGTTATACCTTCCCTCTGGAGCTGTGCTGAAGGCTGTTCCTGTTTTACCTTCCCTCATTAGCTGTGCTGAAGGCTGTTCCTGTTTTACCTTCCCTCTGGAGCTGTGCTGAAGGCCTTTCCTGTTTTACCTTCCCTCTGGAGCTGTGCTGAAGGCTGTTCCTGTTTTACCTTCCCTCTGGAGCTGTGCTGAAGGCTGTATCCTGTACATAGCAAGGAGCAGCCTTGTCCCTTTACGTAACGAGGAGCAGTCCTATCTGGTAGTTGGTCAGGTTTGACCTTTTGGAACATCTAGCGGTCGCCTCGCTCCTATTTCCTCTGACATGATCCAAGGTGACGGCTTGCTCTCCTGACCACGTGCGGTGTCCTCTCCATACTCTCTGCCTGTGCCAATCATGTGATCTCTCTGTCCTGACCGGTACTGTGACCTCGACAGACGACAGCCACCAGAAATGGCAGCAGAAAGTGCTGACATGCTGCTTTCTCCAGCTGGGCTTGTATGGCTATAGTACAACCACCAGCGTTCTCTAAACAGACCAAAGGTAGAAGTCGTTGGCTCACAAAACTACCTCTAGCTTCCTTCATACTGGACACAGACACGTAAAAATGGTACCCACGATTTCGTCTGACTCTGGAGAAGTAGATAAAGGGTATCATCCCAAAGTATCCCTTTAATAGCGGGCATTAAGGGGTCGACACATTCATGCTGGCGAGGAGGACAGATATCCCTTTAATAGCGGGCATTAAGGGGTCGACACATTCATGCTGGCGAGGAGGACAGATATCCCTTTAATAGCGGGCATTAAGGGGTCGACACATTCATGCTGGCGAGGAGGACAGATATCCCTTTAATAGCGGGCATTAAGGGGTCGACACATTCATGCTGGCGAGGAGGACAGATATCCCTTTAATAGCGGGCATTAAGGGGTCGACACATTCATGCTGGCGAGGAGGACAGATGTCCCTTTAATAGCGGGCATTAAGGGGTCGACACATTCATGCTGGCGAGGAGGACAGATATCCCTTTAATAGCGGGCATTAAGGGGTCGACACATTCATGCTGGCGAGGAGGACAGATATCCCTTTAATAGCGGGCATTAAGGGGTCGACACATTCATGCTGGCGAGGAGGACAGATATCCCTTTAATAGCGGGCATTAAGGGGTCGACACATTCATGCTGGCGAGGAGGACAGATATCCCTTTAATAGCGGGCATTAAGGGGTCGACACATTCATGCTGGCGAGGAGGACAGATATCCCTTTAATAGCGGGCATTAAGGGGTCGACACATTCATGCTGGCAAGGAGGACAGATATCCCTTTAATAGCGGGCATTAAGGGGTCGACACATTCATACTGGCGAGGAGGACAGATATCCCTTTAATAGCGGGCATTAAGGGGTCGACACATTCATGCTGGCAAGGAGGACAGATATCCCTTTAATAGCGGGCATTAAGGGGTCGACACATTCATGCTGGCGAGGAGGACAGATATCCCTTTAATAGCGGGCATTAAGGGGTCGACACATTCATGCTGGCGAGGAGGACAGATATCCCTTTAATAGCGGGCATTAAGGGGTCGATACATTCATGCTGGCGAGGAGGACAGATATCCCTTTAATAGCGGGAATTAAGGGGTCGACACATTCATGCTGGCGAGGAGGACAGATATCCCTTTAATAGCGGGCAGTAAGGGGTCGACACATTCATGCTGGCGAGGAGGACAGATATCCCTTTAATAGCGGGAATTAAGGGGTCGACACATTCATGCTGGCGAGGAGGACAGATATAAGCCGCAAGAAAAGTGAGGACGAATTTGTATTTGTTTATGACTTTGAATTGAACAGATTGTTATACGATGGTTATTTTAGTATTCTCAAATGTGTTACATGAACTAGTGGTGAGAATATCATGCATAAACTTCATTTCATATTTTTCCTTTGTCATGTCTAAGGAAGAACAAGTCCACACAACACCAGTGTACTATCAGCTGAGATTAAAGTGGAACTGACAGTGTTTTAGCAACATCTGCTCATATAAACCCCCAGGAAGAATATGACACCTTTTTTTTTACATTTTCTTGCAAGGGAGCACTTAGATATGGCCATTTTCATTTTTAATTATCGCCCTCCAGGTTCCCTTGGAGAGTTCATCAATGAGCTTGATTCTCTCTTTTCCCGCTGACCCATCTGTCTATCTCCTCATTTGAATTCATGCTGTCACAGTCACTAGCCCATTCAAGCTTAACATCCTTGTCATTTATCGCCCTCCAGGTTCCCTTGGAGAGTTCATCAATGAGCTTGACGCCTTGATAAGTTCCTTTCCTGAGGATGGCTCACCCCTCACAGTTCTGGGTGACTTCAACCTCCCTACGTCTACCTTTGACTCATTTCTCTCTGCCTCCTTCTTTCCACTCCTCTCCTCTTTTGACCTCACCCTCTCACCGTCCCCCCCTACTCACAAGGCAGGCAATACGCTTGACCTCATCTTTACTAGATGCTGTTGTTCTACTAATCTCACTGCAACTCCCCTCCATGCCTCCGACCACTACTTTGTATCCTTTTCTCTCTCGCTCTCCTCCAACACTACTCACTCTGCCCCTACTCAGATGGTAATGCGCCGTCGCAACCTTCGCTCTCTCTCTCCCGCTACTCTCTCCTCTTCCATCCTATCATCTCTTCCCTCTGCTCAAACCTTCTCCCTCCAATCTCCTGAATCTGCCTCCTCAACCCTCCTCTCCTCCCTTTCTGCATCCTTTGACTCTCTATGTCCCCCATCCTCCCGGCCGGCTCGGTCCTCCCCTCCTGCTCCGTGGCTTGACGACTCATCGCGAGCTCACAGAACAGGGCTCCGGGCAGCCGAGCGGAAATGGGGGAAAACTAGACTCCCTGCGGACCTGGCATCTTTTCACTCCCTCCTCTCTACATTTTCTTCCTCTGTTTCTGCTGCTAAAGCCACTTTCTACCACTCTAAATTCCAAGCATGTGCCTCTAACCCTAGGAAGCTCTTTGCCACCTTCTCCTCCCTGCTGAATCCTCCTCCCCCTCCTCACACTCTGTGGATGACTTCGTCAACCATTTTGAAAAGAAGGTTGACGACATCCGATCCTCGTTTGTTAAGTCAAATGACACTGTTGGTCCTGCTCACACTGCCCTACCCTATGCTTTGACTTCTTTCTCCCCTCTCTCTCCAGATGAAATCTTGCGACTTGTGACGGCCGGCCGCCCAACAACCTGCCCGCTTGACCCTATCCCCTCCTCTCTTCTCTAGACCATCTCCGGTGACCTTCTCCCTTACCTCACCTCGCTCATCAACTCATCCTTGACCGCTGGCTATGTCCCTTCCGTCTTCAAGAGAGCGAGAGTTGCACCCCTTCTCAAAAAAACTATACTCGATCCCTCCGATGTCAACAACTACAGACCAGTATCCCTTCTTTCTTTTCTCTCCAAAACTCTTGAGCTTGCCGTCTTTAGCCAACTCTCTTGCTATCTCTCTCAGAATGACCTTCTTGATCCAAACCAGTCAGGTTTCAAGACTGGTCATTCAACTGAGACTGCTCTTCTCTGTGTCACGGAGGCTCTCCGCACTGCTAAAGCTAACTCTCTCTCCTCTGCTCTTGTACTTCTAGACCTGTCTGCTGCCTTTGATACTGTGAACCATCAGATCCTCCTCTCCACCCTCTCCGAGTTGGGCATCTCCGGCGCGGCTCACTCTTGGATTGCGTCCTACCTGACAGGTCGTTCCTACCAAGTGGCGTGGCGAGAATCTGTCTCCCCACCACGTGCTCTCACCACTGGTGTCCCCAAGGGCTCAGTTCTAGGCCCTCTCCTATTCTCGCTATACACCAAGTCATTTGGCTCTGTCATATCCTCACATGGCCTCTCCTATCATTGCTACGCAGACGACACACAACTAATCATCTCCTTTCCCCCTTCTGATAACCAGGTGGCGAATCGCATCTCTGCATGTCTGGCAGACATATCAGTGTGGATGACGGATCACCACCTCAAGCTGAACCTCGGCAAGACGAAGCTGCTCTTCCTCCCTGGGAAGGACTGCCCGTTCCATGATCTCGCCATCACGGTTGACAACTCCGTTGTGTCCTCCTCCCAGAGTGCAAAGAGCCTTGGCGTGACCCTGGACAACACCCTGTCGTTCTCCGCTAACATCAAGGCGGTGACCCGATCCTGTAGGTTCATGCTCTACAACATTCAGAGAGTACGACCCTGCCTTACACAGGAAGCGGCACAGGTCCTAATCCAGGCACTTGTCATCCCGTCTGGATTACTGCAACTCGCTGTTGGCTGGGCTCCCTGCCTGTGCCATTAAACCCCTACAACTCATCCAGAATGCCGCAGCCCGTCTGGTGTTCAACCTTCCCAAGTTCTCTCACGTCACCCCGCTCCTCCGCACACTCCACTGGCTTCCAGTTGAAGCTCGCATCTGCTACAAGACCATGGTGCTTGCCTACGGAGCTGTGAGGGGAACGGCACCTCCGTACCTTCAGGCTCTGATCAGTCCCTACACCCAAACGAGGGCATTGCGTTCATCCACCTCTGGCCTGCTGGCCCCCACTGTACATAGGATGCTGTATATAGTATTTTAACATATTAAAACAGAAGAGATTTGTCAAGCCTCAAGCATGTGTCTGTACACTTTCCCTCCACTGCGCGCCGTAAACGGGACACACGAAAGCAGAGCAATTGAAGTTGAATTCCCAGATGCAAGCGCATCAGGCTGTAATTTCATGAAGTAGATGACTCAACTGTTGACTCATTGGTCGTGTCTACACTTGACACTTACATGTCACTCCTGCTATCAGAATACGAAGATCGCATTGAAAAGACGGGTCTAGACGGACAAAAGTCGCTTTGTGGTCTGATTGTGTTCAGATCTGACTGACCACTTGAGGAGGTGGTCAGGGATGCATTGTGTGTGGATTTCTCCTCAGTCTGGACTCAATCAGGCTACCGAAAGCACATACAGTGGGCGACGTCATCAGCACTCCTCCCCACGGGCCTGGACATGTGCTGGCTTGAGCAGGGGGACCTTGCGTGCGCTGCAGGATTTTAATCCATGACGACGTAGTGTGTTACTAATGGTTTTCTTTGAGACTGTTGTCCCAGCTCTCTTCAGGTCATTGACCAGGTCCTGCCGTGTAGTTCTGGGCTGATCCCTCACCTTCCTCATGATCATTGATGCCCCAGGAGGTGAGATCTTGCATGGAGCCCCAGACCGAGGGTGATTGACCGTCATCTTGAACTTCTTCCATTTTCTAATAATTGCGCCAACAGTTGTTGCCTTCTCACCAAGCTGCTTGCCTATTGTCCTGTAGCCCATCCCAGCCTTGTGCAGGTCTACAATTTTATCCCTGATGTCCTTACACAGCTCTCTGGTCTTGGCCATTGTGGAGAGGTTGGAGTCTGTTTGATTGAGTGTGTAGACAAGTGTGGTCCTCTGTAGCTCAATTGGTAGAGCATGGCGCTTGCAACGCCAGGGTAGTGGGTTCGATCCCCGGGACCACCCATACGTAAAAATTTATGCACACATGACTGTAAGTCGCTTTGGATAAAAGCGTCTGCTAAATGGCATATTATTATATTATACAGGTAACGAGTTCAAACAGGTGCAGTTAATACAGGTAATGAATGGAGAACAGGAGGGCTTCTTAAAGAAAACCTAACAGGTCTGTGAGAGCCGGAATTCTTACTGGTTGGTAGGTGATCAAATACTTATGTCATGCAATAAAATGCAAATTAATTACTTAAAAATCATACAATGTGATTTTCTGGATTTTTGTTTTAGATTCCGTCTCTCACAGTTGAAGTGTACCTATGATAAAAATTACAGACCTCTACATGCTTTGTAAGTAGGAAAACCTGCAAAATCGGCAGTGGATCAAATACTTGTTCTCCCCACTGTACATAGGATGCTGTATATAGCATTTTAACATATTAAAACAGAAGAGATTTGTCAAGCCTTTTCTGCTATGCTTGCAGATGTGCAAAATATGCTGCGACCACTAATCAAAAAGTATTTAGTAACTCCAGATAACAAAAACGTAGCTATAGGCTTGTTGTAACATTTAAACTTAAAACATGTTTTTCATTTTTTTTGCACTGCATGGATCATCGGTGCAGTTGAATGCAGCATTGCTGTATGGTGCACTCAAAATGTATTGTAGTTGAGTAGCCAGCCTAGGCTACTGATCAAATGTTGCTGTAATAGGCCTACATGTTTCTCCTTTGCATGCTGTTTAGTGACCGGTTTTGTTTCTGGTTATTCGTTGTCAAGCTTTAAAAACCGAAGCCAGACTGCAACATTTTAGTCGCTTTGTGGTCTGATTTGTGTTCAGATCTGACTGGCCACTTGAGGAGGTGGTCAGGGATGAATTGTGTGCGGATTTCTCCTCAGTCTGGACTCAATCAGGCTACCGAAATCGCATACAGTGGGCGACGTCATCAGCACTCCTCCCACAAGTCGCCAGAAAACGTGTGTTTTGTGACCGAGAGGCACCTTTTCATTATAACGTTGGAGGAAATAAGTTTCTAGCGAGTGAGGAACATGTTTGCTGGCCTCATAAACGCTACCCAGCTAGCTAATATTTAGAAAAATGTTTTATTTGTTTGGCTAGAGTTATGCTAACCCGTTTGCGATCCCTTTAGTGTTGCTGGCTAGCTACAGAGGTTAGCTGGCTAGTTAGCTACTGCCATCAGTCGTTGCTGTGTTATCATATTTTGCCTACTCCATCATTTTCAAAATGCATGGTGGCATTTGAATATAGCGCGGGAAAATGGAATCACTGTGGACACGGCAGACACATTTAAAAATGTAGGTGTAGGTTCATGATGCAATTCGTAATTCCATGATCAGAACTCTACGATCAGAACTCTACGATCAGAACTCTACGATCAGAACTCCATGATCAGAACTCTACGATCAGAACTCTACGATCAGAACTCCATGATCAGAACTCTACGATCAGAACTCCATGATCAGAACTCTACGATCAGAACTCTACGATCAGAACTCCATGATCAGAACTCCACGATCAGAACTCCACGATCAGAACTCTACGATCAGAACTCTACGATCAGAACTCTACGATCAGAATACTAAAGCTGCAGGAACTGTCTAGACACAGCCATTTTATCCTGGCTTGTGTGTCCTATTGGGGACCTATTCAGGGCCTTGTGTTTGACACGTGCGCTAGCCTATTAGCCACCTTGCTAGTTATGACTGACTGATCATTGCCCTTGCTAGTTTGATTGTATTGACATTCCCAGCCTTGGTTACGGTCGTCCGTTTTTGTCGAAAATATTGAGTAATTGAAACTGAAACTGAAACAGTGCATCCCGAATGGAGGCTGCAAATAATGTACCAGGCCAGCTGTGATTTACAACCTGATAGCAATATTTTTTGGACTACCAACAAATGTATTGGTGAATTATATTAATCATGCATTGAACTGCATCCATCTATTCTGCCAACAATGTCTTACTGTACGTCATGGAATTTTTATCAAATACAACCTATTTTTAAAACCTCTTATCAAGTTGGTTTTGAAGCATAAACTGGGAATATTATATTTTTCCTGTAATTTCACAGGCACTGCTGAAGAGGAGCAGCGATTTGCGGGGGGGGGGGCAACTGAAGTCATGATGTCTGATGTGGAGACAGACCCAAAGGACCCCGATGCGTTTTTAATAACCTCCCCACCCTGGCGCTCCTCTGAGTTTGAGGACCTGATTGTGTCAGCAGACCAGAGAAGAAGAAGGGCCAACGGGAGGCGCCATCAGAAGGACCTGATTGTGTCAGCAGACCAGAGAAGAAGAAGGAGAAGGGCCAATGGGAGGCGCCATCAGAAGGACCTGATTGTGTCAGCAGACCAGAGAAGATGGGGAGAAAAGGCGCCATCAGAATGAAAACTGGAGCACCCGTCCGCCGCAGCCTGAACATCTGATTGTGATCACATCTTAGAGACTATTTTCACACCTGCTTCTCAATGCTTTTTGCCACGACTGCCACTCAATCACCCACCCTTAACGTACAGCGCCTTCAGAACGTATTCATACCCTTTGACTTATTCCACATGTTATTGTGTTACAGCCTGAATTCAAAATTGACTAAATATAGTGTTTTCTCACCCACATCTGCACACAATACCCCATAATGACAAAGTGAAAACATTCTATTGTAAATTAAACACAGAAATATCTAATTTGCATAGGTATTCACACCTCTGAGTCAATATGTACATGTTAGAATCATCTTTGGCAGCGATTACAGCTGTCAGTCTTTCTGGGTACATCTCTAGGAGCTTTGCACACCTGGATTGTACAATATTTGTTCTATTCCATTTATTTTTATCCTGAAATTATTGAAATATCTAATTTACATAAGTATTCACACCCTTTGCTATGACACTCCAAATGAAGCTCAGGTGCATCCAATTTCCTCAGGTGCATCTTTGAAATATCACTACAACTTGATTGGAGTCCACCTGTGACCAATTCAATTGTTTGGACATTATTTAGGTATATAAAAGGGTGTGTTTCTAAGGTCCCACAGTTGACAGTGCATGAAACTACACCATGAAGTCCCAGGAACTTGGTCTGATGAGACAAAAATTTACAAAACTCTTTGTATTTAACATTATTATTAAATGACTACCTCATCTCTGTACCCCACTCATACACACATACAGTGGCATTGGATGCACCTGATTCGATATAATGGCGCCGGAGAAGATGGCTGCCGTTTTACAGCCCTCTAACCAATTGTACTACTATGTGTGTTTTTCCGCGTTATTTGTAATTTATTTTGTACATAATGTTTCTGCCATCGTCTCTTATAACCAAAAAGAGCTTCTGGATATCAGGACAGCGATTACTCACCTCGTATTGGACGAATATTTTTTCTTCAACGAGGGGGAAGGATATCCTACAGACACCCGACAAGGTCCAAATCCATGTCATTCGCATGAGGAAGAGACGGAGATATCGTGGACGTAGGTCGGGGTGCCTTGTAAGGATCCGACGGCGAGCGAGTAAACTGCCGCTCCCATCAATCCTATTAGCCAATCTTCAATCATTTGAGAATAAATTGGATGACCTAAGATTACGGTTATCCTACCAACGGGACATTAAAAACTGTAATATCTTATGTTTCACCGAGTCGTGGCTGAACGACGACATGGACAACATACAGCTAGCAGGCTATACGCTACATCGGCAGGATAGAACGGCTGACTCCGGTAAGACAAGGGGTGGCGGTCTGTGTATATTTGTAAACAACAGCTGGTGCACAAAATCAAATACAAAGGAAGTCTCAAGGTTTTGCTCGCCTGAGGTAGAGTATCTTATGATAAGCTGTAGACCACACTATTTACCAAGAGAGTTTTCATCTATATTTTTCATAGTTGTCTATTTACCACCACAAACAAATGCTGGCATTAAGATTGCACTGAATGAGCTGTATAAGGCCATAAGTCAACAGGAAAACGCTCATCCAGTGGCAGCGCTCCTAGTGGCCGGGGACTTTAATGCAGGGAAACATAAATCCGTTCTACCTCATTTCTACCAGCATGTTAAATGTGCAACCAGAGGGAAAAAAAAAAAAGACCACCTTTACTCCACACACAGAGACGCATACAAAGCTCTCCCTCACCCTCCATTTGGCAAATCTGACCATAACTCTATCCTCCTGATTCCTGCTTATAAGCAAAAACTAAAGCAGGAAGCACCAGTGACTCGGTTAATAAAAAAGTGGTCAGATGACGCAGATGCTAAGCTACAGGACTGTTTTGCTAGCACAGACTGGAACATGTTCCGGGATTCTTCAGATAGCATTGAGGAGTACACCACATCAGTCACTGGCTTCATCAATAAGTGCATCGATGATGTCGTCCCCACAGTGACCGTACGTACATACCCCAACCAGAAGCCATGGATCACGTGACTTCCGTCTCGCTTCCGCATTGTCTCCGTACTGCTGTGCTGTTTGTTGCTACTTGGCTACCTGCCAAACTATTCACGTTTTACTTTTAATAAACGTTTAATCAATCTCTGTGTTCAACAAATTTACCAACTTTTTAGTTTTGTCCTCACTCATCTTTTTTCGTTAAACTTTTTCACCCCGGACGTTTATCCCGAGACAGAAGAGTCATTTTCCTGTGCGTTTTAGCTGCCAACTTTACGTTATTTTCCTTTTTTCCATCGCAACTTTTTTCCCTTATTCAACTTTTTCACTCCGGACGCTTTATCTGGACATGGTTCATCAACATCTTCAACAGCCGAAGCTAAGTAGTAACATTAACATGATGTCTTCTAATTGCAGTCGCTGTACTCATAATATACAGGAGAATTCTCGCCTTACGGCGAGAATAGCTGTGCTACAAGCCCAGCTTCAGACGCAATCGTTAGGCAAGGGTAATATCAGTGTAGGAAAGGAAGAAACAGCGTCTGTGCCACCAGTAAGTACAGACAGTAACGTCAGTATAAATCCCCCCGCACAGTCCCCGCAGCCGGACAACTTTCTCATGGCTTCTGGAGGGAAATACTGTTGGAATGGTCTGTCCTCCGACAAATCAACTGTACATTTCGGTGTTCCTCAAGGTTCCGTTTTAGGACCACTATTGTTTTCACTATATATTTTACCTCTTGGGGATGTTATTCGAAAACATAATGTTAATTTTCACTGCTATGCGGATGACACACAGCTGTACATCTCAATGAAGCATGGTGAAGCCCCAAAATTGCCCTCGCTAGAAGCCTGTGTTTCAGACATAAGGAAGTGGATGGCTGAAAACTTTTTACTTTTAAACTCGGACAAAACAGAGATGCTTGTTCTAGGTCCCAAGAAACAAAGAGATCTTCTGTTAAATCTGACAATTAATCTTGATGGTTGTAAAGTCGTCTCAAATAAAACTGTGAAGGACCTAGGCGTTACTCTTGACCCTGATCTCTCTTTTGACGAACATATCAAGACTGTTTCAAGGACAGCTTTTTTCCATCTACGTAACATTGCAAAAATCAGAAATTTTCTGTCCAAAAATGATGCAGAAAAATTAATCCATGCATTTGTTACTTCTAGGTTAGACTACTGCAATGCTCTATTTTCCGGCTACCCGGATAAAGCACTAAATAAACTTCAGTTAGTGCTAAATACGGCTGCTAGAATCCTGACTAGAACCAAGAAATTTGATCATATTACTCCAGTGCTAGCTTCCCTACACTGGCTTCCTGTTAAGGCAAGGGCTGATTTCAAGGTTTTACTGTTAACCTATAAAGCGTTACATGGGCTTGCTCCTACCTATCTTTCCGAGTTGGTCCTGCCGTACATACCAATACGTACGCTACGGTCACAAGACGCAGGCCTCCTAATTGTCCCTAGAATTTCTAAGCAAACAGCGGGAGGCAGGGCCTTCTCCTATAGATCTCCATTTTTATGGAACAGTCTGCCTACCCATGTGAGAGACGCAGACTCGGTCTCAACCTTTAAGTCTTTACTGAAGACTTATCTCTTCAGTAGGTCATATGATTGAGTGTAGTCTGGCCCAGGAGTGTGAAGGTGAACGGAAAGGCTGGAGCAACGAACAGCCCTTGCTGTCTCTGCCAGGCCGGTTCCCCTCTCCACTGGGGTTCTCTGCCTCTAACCCTGTTGCAGGGGCTGAGTCACTGGCTTGCTGGTGCTCTTTCATGCCGTCCCTGGGAGGGGTGCGTCACTTGAGTGGGTTGAGTTACTGACGTGATCTTCCTGTCTGGGTTGGCGCCCCCCCCCCCTTGGTTTGTGCTGTGGTGGAGACCTCTGTGGGCTATACTCGGCCTTGTCTCAGGATTGTAAGTTGGTGGTTGGGGATATCCCTCTAGTGGTGCGGGGGCTGTGCTTTGGCGGAGTGGGTGGGGTTATATCCTTCCTGTTTGGCCCTGTCCGGGGGTTTCTTCGGATGGGGCCACAGTGTCTCCGGACCGCTCCTGTCTCAGCCTCCAGTATTTATGCTGCAGTAGTTTATGTGTCGGGGGGCTGGGGTTAGTTGGTTATACCTGGAGTACTTCTCCTGTCTTATCCAGTGTCCTGTGTGAATTTAAGTATGCTCTCTCTAATTCTCTCGTTCTCTCTTTCTCTCTGAGAACCTGAGCCCTAGGACCATACGTCAGGACTACCGGGCATGATGACACCTTGCTGTCCCCAGTCCGCCTGGCCTTGCTGCTATTCCAGTTTCAACTGTTCTGCCTGCGGCTACGAAACCCCTACCTGTCCCAGACCTGCTGTTTTCAACTCTTAATGATCGGCTATGAAAAGCCAACTGAGAGACCTGAGCCCTAGGACCATACGCCGGGACTACCGGCCGTGGTGACTCCTTGCTGTCCCCAGTCCGCCTGGCCTTGCTGCTATTCCAGTTTCAACTGTTCTGCCTGCGGTTATGGAACCCCTACCTGTCCCAGACCTGCTGTTTTCAACTCTTAATGATCGGCTATGAAAAGCCAACTGAGATTTATTCCTGATTATTATTTGACCATGCTTGTCACTTATGAACATTTTTGAACATCTTGGCATGGTTCTGTTATAATCTCCACCCGGCACAGCCAGAAGAGGACTGGCCACCCCTCATAGCCTGGTTCCTCTCTAGGTTTCTTCCTAGGTTTTGCCTTTCTAGGGAGTTTTTCCTAGCCACCGTGCTTCTACACCTGCATTACTAGCTGTTTGGGGTTTTAGGCTGGGTTTCTGTACAGCACTTCGAGATATTAGCTGATGTAAGAAGGGCTATATAAAATAAAATTGATTGATTGATTACAGGAAACATCCGCACTGAGCTAAAGGGTAGAGCTGCCGCTTTCAAGGAGCGGGACTCTAACCCGGACGCTTATAAGAAATCCCGCTATGCCATCCGACGAACCATCAAACAGGCAAAGAGACAATACAGGACTAAGATTGAATCGTACTCGTCGGATGTGGCAGGGCTTGAAAACTATTACAGACTACAAAGGGAAGCACAGCCGTGAGCTGCCCAGTGACACAAGACTTCCAGACGAGCTAAACCACTTCTATGCTCGCTTCGAGGCAAGCAACACTGAAGCATGCATGAGAGCACCAACTGTTCTGGATGACTATGTGATCAAGTTCTCCGTAGCCGATGTAAGTAAGACTTTTAAGCAGGTCAACATTCACAAGGCCTCAGGGCCAGACGGATTACCAGGATGTGTATTCCGAGCATGTGCTGACCAACTGGCAAGTGTCTTCACTGACATTTTCAACAGGAAAAAAAAGAGGACTGAGCACGCCCCCATTCTCATCGACGGGGCTGTAGTGGAACAGGTTGAGAGCTTCAAGTTCCTTGGTGTCCACATCACTAACAAACTATCATGGTCCAAACATTATTATTATTATATTATTATTATTATTATTATTATTATTATTATTATTATTATTATTATTATTATTATTATTATTATTATTATTAAACACACCAAGACAGTCGTGAAGAGGGCACGACAAAGCCTATTCCCCCTCAGGAGACTGAAAAGATTTGGCATGGGACCTCAGATCCTCAAAACATTCTACAGCTGCACCATCGAGAGCATCCTGACTGGTTGCATCACCGCCTGGTATGGCAACTGCTTGGCCTCCGACCACAAGGCACTACAGAGGGTAGTGCGTACGGCCCAGTACATCACTGGGGCCAAGCTTCCTGCCATCCAGGACCTCTATACCAGGCGGTGTCAGAGGAAGGCCCTCAAAATTGTCAAAGACTCCAGCCACCCTAGTCATAGACTGTTCTCTCTGCTACCGCACGGCAAGCGGTACCGGAGTGCCAAGTCTAGGTCCAAAAGACTTCTCAACAGCTTCTACCCCCAAGCCATAAGACTCCTGAACAGCTAATCATGGCTACCCGGACTATTTGCACTGCCCCCCACCCCCACCCCATATTTTTACGCTGCTGCTACTCTGTTAATTATTTATGCATAGTCACTTTAACTCTACCCACATGTACATATTACTTCAACTACCTCAACTAGCCGGTGCCCCCGCACCTTGACTCTGCACCGGTACCCCCCTGTATATATAGCCTCCCTACTGTTATTTTATTTTACTTCTGCTCTTTTTTTATCAACACTTTTTTTTTTTTATTCTACTTTTTTATTAAAAATAAATGCATTGTTGGTTAAGGGCTGGAAGTAAGCATTTCACTGTAATGTCTGCACCTGTTGTATTCGGCGCATGTGGCCAATAAAATTTGATTTGATTTGCGAAGGTATTCACCCCCCTTGGCATTTTTCCTATTTTGTTGCCTTACAACCTGGAATTAAAATGGATTTTGCGGGGGGTTGTATCATTTGATTTACACAACATCGATACCACTTTGAAGATGCAAAATATTTTTAATTTTGAAACAAACAAGAAATAAGACAAAAAAACTGAAAACTTGAGCGTTAATAACTATTCACCCCCCCCCCCCCCCCCCCCAAAGTCAATACTTTGTAGAGCCACCTTTTGTAGCAATTACAGCTGCAAGTCTCTTGGGGTATGTCTCTATAAGCTTGGCACATCTAGCCACTGGGATTTTTGCCCATTCTTCAAGGCAAAACTGCTCCAGCTCCTTCAAGTTGGATGGGTTCCGCTGGTGTACAGCAATCTTTAAGTCATACCATAGATTCTCAATTGGATTGATGTCTGGGCTTTGACTAGGCCATTCCAAGACATTTAAATGTTTCCCCTTAAACCACTCGAGTGTTGCTATAGCAGTATGCTTAGGGTCATTGTCCTGCTGGAAGGTGAACCTCCATCCCAGTCTCAAATCTCTGGAAGACTGAAACAGGTTTCCCTCAAGAATTTCCTTGTATTTAGCGCCATTCATCATTCCTTCAATTCTGACCAGTTTCCCAGTCCCTGCCGATGAAAAACATCCCACAGCATGATGCTGCCACCACCATGCTTCACTGTGGGGATGGTGTTCTCGGGGTGATGAGAGGTGTTGGGTTTGTGCCAGACATAGCGTTTTTCCTTGATGGCCAAAAAGCTCAATTTTAGTCTCATCTGACCAGAGTACCTTCTTCCATATGTTTGGGGAGTCTCCCACATGTCTTTTGGCAAACACCAAACGTGTTTGCTTATTTTTTTCTTTCAACAATGGATTTTTTTCTGGCCACTCTTCCGTGAAGCCCAGCTCTGTGGAGTGTACTGCTTAAAGTGGTCCTATGGACAGATACTCCAATCTCTGCTGTGACGCTTTGCAGCTCCTTCAGGGTTATCTTTGGTCTCTTTGTTGCCTCTCTGATTAATGCCCTCATTGCCTGGTCCATGAGTTTTGGTGGGCGGCCCTCTCTTGGCAGGTTTCTTGTGGTGCCATATTCTTTCAATTTTTTTATAATGGATTTAATGGTGCTCCGTGGGATGTTCAAAGTTTCAGATATTTTTTTACAACCCAACCCTGATCTGTACTTCTCCACAACTGTGTCCCTGTCCTGTTTGGAGAGCTCCTTGATCTTCATGGTGCCGCTTGCTTGGTAATGCACCTTGCTTAATGGTGTTGCAGACTCTGGGGCCTTTCAGAACAGGTGTATATATCCTGAGATCATGTGACACTTAGATTGCACACAGGTGGACTTTATTTAACTAATTATGTGACTTCTGAAGGTAAATTGTTTTTTCATTTCACTTCACCAATTTTGACTATTTTGTGTATGTCCATTACATGAAATCCAAATAAAAATCCATTTAAATTACAGGTTGTAATGCAACAAAATAGGAAAAACGCCAAGGGGGATGAATACTTTTGTAAGGCACTGTACTGTATTTGTGACCCGTTTCAGGAAGCTAGGCGTATGTCACACTCACAAGAGAGGCATTATAAGGTAATTGTTTTAATCAAAATGCATTTTGGGGCAGAAATACCTTCTAGAACATTTGAACTTTCATGTGTCTTAATAACAAACTTGTATGCCATCTGTAAATATGAATACAATTGTTAAATTACGAGGCTAGTTGGTTTAGCCACAGAAAAAGACAGGAACCTTCCCGCTAGCCATGATTGGCTGAGATAATGGATGGGCTGGACATGCCGAGAGATGAGTTCGGATTGGTCTGCCATGTAGCACGCTTCTGTCTATAACATGAGCTGCTCAGTATGTGTAGATAATCCTTGCTACCGTGGCTTTTTTGAAAAGATATAACGTTAGCCATAAATATTTCATAATTTCAGATGATGCTTACCCAGACACACTTGTTAAATTGATGGGTCATGTGAAAGAAATGCTATAACCACCCCCCAGACACATCTAGCTAAGTGGATGGGTCACTATTGTCTAGACATGTACAGTGGGGAGAGCAAGTATTTGATACACTGCCGATTTTGCAGATTTTCCTACTTACAAAGCTTGTAGAGGTCATGTGTTCTGATGAGACAAAAATAGAGCTTTTTGGTCTAAACTCCACTCGCCGTGTTTGGAGGAAGAAGAAGGATGAGTACAACCCCAAGAACACCATCCCAACCGTGAAGCATGGAGGTGAAAACATCATTCTTTGGGGATGCTTTTCTGCAATGGGGACAGGACGGCTGCACCGTATTGAGGGGAGGATGGATGGGGCCATGTATCGCGAGATCTTGGCCAACAACTTCCTTCCCTCAGTAAGAGCATTGAAGATGGGTCGTGGCTGGGTCTTCCAGCATGACAACGACCCGAAACACACAGCCAGGGCAACTAAGGAGTGGCTCCGTAAGAAGCATCTCAAGGTCCTGGAGTGGCCTAGCCAGTCTCCAGACCTGAACCCAATAGAAAATCTTTGGAGGGAGCTGAAAGTCCATATTGCCCAGCGACAGCCCCAAAACCTGAAAGATCTGGAGAAGGTTTGTATGGAGGAGTGGGCCAAAATCCCTGCTGCAGTGTGTGCAAACCTGGTCAAGACCTACAGGAAACGTATGATCTCTGTACTTGCAAACAAAGGTTTCTGTACCAATATTAAGTTCTGCTTTTCTGATGTATCAAATACTTATGTCATGCAATAAAATGCAAATTAATTACTTAAAAATCATACAATGTGAAAACCTGCAAAATCGGCAGTGTATCAAATACTTGTTCTCCCCACTGTACACATGTTCATGAAATACAATAGATGGCCGTAATCACCCCCAGACACACCTGGCTAACTTGATATGTCATGTAATCATCTGGCGAAGCTGAGTTTTTTTACATGTAGCTAGCTAGCTAGCTAAACAATGAACCATAATCCCAACCCATAGCTAAAGTACAACCAGATTGTCATAGCTAGCCACCATGCATTAAATGCTGGAGAATAAATCTGCAGATAGCTAAAGCTAACCAACTAGGTTCAATGTTAGCTAGCTAGCTAACAGTAGACTATAACTAGCAATGCAAATGGGTTTCTGAGATACAAATAATATTACTACACAGATCATACACGTAACGTTATTTAGCAACCCAGCAAGCTAACGTTCGCTAGCTAGCTAACAGTACACTTTCACTTGTAATGAAAATAACTTTCGGACAAAATTAGAAACATATAATATCTGAAAATGTAGCTAGACTCTTATCCGTATACATGGATGAATGCTTCACGGCAGAGTGGAACCATTTAACTCTGTTTTGTTTGTAGCTACATCTTGTTTGGCCAGCGTTGTGTCAAGTCACTCCGGTTCACACTGACCATGGCGTGTGCAGAAAGTAGCCCATCACTTTTTCCAACTGATCTGTCGATAGGGCTTGCTAAATTCAGGGCATCGATTTTGTTTAGAAAAGTAGCAAAACCTTTGTAGTTCTCGATGCCTAACGTTATATCTTTCATAAACGGTGCAGTAGAAAGGACTGTCAACACATACTGAGCAGCTCACGTTATAGACAGAAGCGTGCTACATGGCAGACCAATCCCAACTCACCTCCCGGCATATCCAGCCCACCCATTATCTCAGCCAATCATGGCTAATGGAAAGGTTCCTGTCTTTTTCCGTGGTAAACCCAACTAGACTCGTAATTGTATTCATATTTACGGATGGAATACAAGTTTGTTATTAAAGCACATGAACGTTCACATGTTCCAGAAGGCATTTCTCTTGACTTTTTCCACATTTTGTTGAGTTACAGCCTGCATTTAAAATGTTTTTTTTTTTTTGTCTCTGGCCTACACACACCCCATAATGTCAAAGTGGAATTATGTTTTTTTATCAATACATACCGAGCAGCTCACGTTAGCAGACATTGAATATCCCTTTGAGCATGGTGAAGTTATTAATTACACTTTGGATGGTGTATCAATACACAGAGTCACTACAAAGGTACAGGCGTCCTTCCTAACTCAGTTGCCGGAGAGGAAGGAAACCGCTCAGGGATTTCACCATGAGGCCAATGGTGACTTTAAAACAGTTACAGAGTTTATTGGCTGTGATAGGAGAAAACTGAGGATGGATCAACAACATTGTAGTTACTCCACAATACTGACCTAACTGAAAGAGTGAAAAGAAAGAAGCCTGTACAGAATACAAATATTCTAAAACATGCATCCTGTTTGCAACAAGGCACTAAAATATTACTGCTAAAACTGTGGCAAAGCAATTCAGTTTTTGTCCTGAATACAAAGTGTTATGTTTGGGGCAAATCCAATAAAACACATTACTGAGTACCACTCTCCATATTTTCAAGCATAGTGGTGGCTGCATCATGTTATGGGTATGCTTGTAATCGTTAAGTACTAGGGAGTTTTTCAGGATAAAAAATAAACGGAATGGAGCTAAGCACAGTCTTTCCACCAGACACTGGGAGATGAATTCACCTTTCAGCAGGACAATAACCTAAAACACAATGCCAAAAATACACTGGAGTTGCTTACCAAGAAGACGGTGAATGTTCCAGTTTTGTCTTAAATCTACTTGAAAATCTATGGCAAGACCCGAAAATGGTTGTCTAGCAATGATCAACAACCAATTTGACAGAGCTTGAAGAATTTAGAAAATAATAATTGCGGGAAAAAAAATCAATTTAATCAATTTTGAATTCAGGTTGTAACACAACAAAATGTGAAATAAGTCAAGGGGTATGACTACTTTTTTAAGGTTGACATGCTGTAACAACTGATTCATAACACATGAGTGCGCAGTGGAGCTTTCACTGTGGGGACGATGGAATTAGGTAACCAAGTAATTGGAATACCATTAGGACCTGAGAAATGTGGCATGTTGTCTGGTGCACTCCAGCAGAAATAAAAAGCAATCGGTATTGTATTGATAATGTATAATAAACACGTTACACTATTGCAATTCACGAATGTACAGTCTGACTGCAACCTATTGTTTTCCATCACGCACAACATGTCACACGTCACAATTCAACTGTTCTTTAGTTCCCATACCAACAAGAGGTGAGAATAGAACTGCAATAAAATAGACCGCCTATTGTCAGCGCTTTCCTTTCCCTAGTCTCGTTGCACTGTGCTATAGTGTTGCGGTTTCTTTGCAACGATATAACTCCATTCTATAGACATGAATACTACACTTACTTTCGTGCTTGGAGGTGCCCCATGTGTGCCGCGGAACTCCGGGACTCTTGATAATCGCTCTTCCAGCTGATTTCAGAGCATCCATGCTTTAGGTGTGTCTCTGACAGTAGCGCCTAACCTAACGTAGCAGGCGTAAAATAAACTCTGACAGCGGCAAGTGGATAGCCTACCTTGCCTCCGCTTGCTTTGGCTCCGAAACGGAAACAGTAGACTAGTAGCCAGCCTACATAGGCTACAATAGTAGACTACGAGTGAACCGCCTGCGGCTAGGGCTTGTGCGGCGTTCACATCCTAGTCGGAACTAGGAAACTCGGAAATCTCAGACTTGCTGATTCGTTGAACGCGGCACGTGTATAACTACAACCAGTTAGCATGTCAGAAATGTCCGAGTTCCGACCAACTCCGGTTCCCTGAAACAAGGGTGTAGTGAAAGCATGGGAAAGCGCAGCCTCCATTAACCCGTTGCTGTTCGGTAGGCTACTGTAATAATATGCCATTTAGCAGACGCTTTTATCCAAAGCGACTTACAGTCATACGTGTATACATTTTTATTTTTATTGTGCATGGGTGGTCCCGGGAATCGAACCCACTACCTTGGCGTTACAAGCGCCGTGCTCTACCAGCTGAGCTACAGAGGACTACTGGCTGGCGTTGGGGCGGATTGGCGGAACATAGGAGGTGGTCACGAAGGAAATGTGTGCCACACCCATTTCTGGAGAGGTCTTGCATTGGATGCGGGCGGGGTAAACCAATGCACAAAATACATCGTTCAGATCATCTAGTTCAGGGATGGGTAAGTGCGGGCCGCGTTTTGAAGGCCCTCGGATCAAATCCCCTCCCTCCCCCCAGTCAGGTCTCAACTTACTGCTGCGAGATAGAATAGTATAATACACAAGGTGACGTTTCTAAATTGAGTTGTGCATCAGCAGTTTTTCTCTTGGTATGTTAGTCACTGACAGTCGCTCTGGATAAGAGCGTCTGCTAAATGACTTAAACGTAAATGTAGCCCATGTCAGCTAACACTCAATTAGCCCATGTCAGCACAACTGCGCCCCTCGTGATGAGTTCAGATGATGTGTGGCACCGCCCTTATCAAAGTTACCCATAACTGGTCTAGCTAGTTTTTTTTTTTATAGTTTGAATTATGGCCATGGCTTGTATATGGAATTCAATTACTAAATGGACAACGACAAACCATTGTGGAAGAATAAAAGCAAGGCTGCACAGGTAGGATAGCAGGTAGATTTGATGAGCGTTCAATTCGCTTGAACGTTAGCTACGTTGCGGAACTGTTTGTACTGAACGACCCGTTTCCCCCAAAACGTTATTGTGTGTTCTTGAACAGACTTTGAGGTACGTTTGCTCCGTTTGGTGGGGTGTGCCGGGGAGTGGCTTGACGCAATGAGTGACGTTTTTAAAGGGCAGGGGTGCATTTTGAATGGAACACGAGTAGGTAGCCTATAGCCAAAGCTAAAGCTAAAACTTTTAATCTGATACAAGATGGTGAAATTATAAAAACTAGTGCGTAGCCAGACTATGTAGCTAGGATTACTTAAAACATTAAGAAGAAAAAAAGCTGAGGGCCTAAAATCTTCTTAAAATCAAAGTCACAAACAGCAAAACAAACATTTGAAACAATCATCCCTTGACCAGAAATCATGTCAATCAAGTGTTCAACTTGCAACAATGTAACAATTTGCATGCAAGGTCTGTGCAGGGGAACGTCACCTATAACCTTTCACCTTAAAGTTTCCTCTTTCATTTGTCTATGTTACCCATTCAAGCACTGCCACCTCCTGAAATTATTATTAGGCTACATAACCTACCGAACCCACACATCATTATTTATTTAACCTAGCAGGCCTATTGACTAAACAATTAACCCAATCTATCAAAGTACACATTTATTTTATTTATTTTAGTCATTTTAGCAGACACTCTTATCCAGAGCGACTTACAGTTACATCAACTATATATTAGGTTGCTAATAGCATGGGCTCTTTATGATAAGAACTATACCCTGTATCAAATTATATTAAATGAAAAGTAGGACTTAAAACCCGTGAAAATAAGCCCGTTTAGAATAACGTATTAAATAATTGTTAGATCCAATCAAGGTCTGTCCTTGGATACTGATAATACAATTTGCCAACTCTACCGCTGCTCTGAAGTGACTGGATCAATATCAGTGTTCCAGCGCCCTCTGTTGAATATGAGCTGTCATTACACCAGATCCCCATACAGTCCCTCGACTCCTGTTCATGTCGCTACTTTACTTTGTTCAGACCAGTGGAAATACTGTAGGTCACAATGTAACTAAATAACAATGTTCTAAATAGTCTTTAGGTAAACAGAAAACCAGCAGGGCTCTGGACCTCGTAGGTTAGAGTTGAGTATCCCTGCCCAATACTATAAATATAGCATGAAGCGTTCGACTCAAATAACATACACTACTGTTCAAAAGTTTTAGAACACCTACTCATTTAAGGGTTTTTCTTTGTGGAATAATAGTGAAGACATCAAAACTATGAAAACACATATGGAATCATGTAGTAACCAAAAAAGCGTTAAGCAAATCAAAATATATTTTAAAATTGAGATTTTTCAAATAGCCACCCTTTGCCTTGATGACAGCTTTGCACACTCTTGGCATTCTCTCAACCAGCTTCACCTGGAATGCTTTTCCAACAGTCTTGAAGGTGTTCCCACATATGCTGAGCACTTGTTGGCTGCTTTTCCTTCACTCTGCCGTCCAACTCATCCCAAACCATCTCAATTGGGTTGAGGTCAGGGGATTGTGGAGGCCAGGTCATCTGATGCAGCACTCCATCACTCTCCTTCCTGGTAAAATAGCCCTTACACAGCCTGGAGGTGTGTTTGGGTCATTGTCCTGTTGAAAAACAAATGATAGTCCCACTAAGCCCAAACCAGATGGGATGGCGTATCGCTGCAGAATGCTGTGGTAGCCATGCTGGTTAAGTGTGCCTTGAATTCTAAATAAATCACAGACAGTGTCACCAGCAAAGGACCCCCACACCATAACACCTCCTCCTCCAAGCTTTACGGTGGGAAATACACATGCAGATATCATTCGTTCACCCTCACCGCATCTCACAAAGACACGCTGGTTGGAACCAAAAATCTCAAATTTGGACTCCAGACCAAGGGACAGATTTCCACCGGTCTAATGTCCATTGCTCGTGTTTCTTGGCCCAAGCATGTCTCTTCTTCGTATTGGTGTCCTTTAGTAGTGGTTTATTTGCAGCAATTCGACCATGAAGGCCTGATTCAGACAGTCTTCTCTGAACAGTTGATGTTGAGATGTGTCGGTTACTTGAACTCTGTGAAGCATTTATTTGGGCTGTAATTTCTGAGGCTGGTAACTCTAATTAACTTATCCTCTGCAGCAGAGGTAACTCTGGGTCTTCCATTCTGTGGCGGTCCTCATGAGAGCCAGTTTCATCATAGTGCTTGATGGTTTTTGCGACGGCACTTGAAGAAACATTCAAAGTTCTTGACATTTTCCGGATTGACTGACCTTCATGTTTTAAAGCAATGATGGACTGTCGTTTCTCTTTGCTTATTTGAGCTGTTCTTGCCATAATATGGACTTGGTCTTTTACCAAATAGGGCTATCTTCTGTATACCCCCCCTACCTTGTCACAACACAACTGATTGGCTCAAACGCATTAAGAAGGAAATACATTCCACAAATTAACTTTTAACAAGGCACACCTGTTAATTTAAATGCATTCCAGGTGACTACCTCATGAAACTGGTTGAGAGAATGCAGAGAGTGTGCAAAGCTGTTATCAAGGCAAAGGGTGGCTATTTGAAGAATCTCAAATCTCAAATATATTTTGATTTGTTTAACACTTTTTTGGTTACTACATGATTCCATATGTGTTATTTCATAGTTTTGATGTCTTCACTATTATTCTACAATGTAGAAAATAGTAAAAATAAAGAAAAACCCTTGAATGAGTAGGTGTTCTAAAACTTTTGACCAGTAGTGTATGTTATTTGAGTCGAACACTTCATGCTATATTTATAGTATTGGGCAGGGATACTCAACTCTAACCTACGAGGTCCAGAGCCTGCTGGTTTTCTGTTCTACCTGATCATGAGTTGCACACACCTGGCGTCCCAGGTCTAAATCAGTCCCTGATTAGAGGGGAACGATGACGAAATGCAGTGGAACTGGCTTCCAGGTCCAGAGTGGAGTTTGAGGGGTTTAGGGCTTCGTTCCAAATGACACCCTATTCTCTATATAGTGCACTACTTTTGACCAGGACCCACAGGGCCATTTGGGACACAGACTAGGACTACCCTGAACGATGAGATTTAGGTGACTGATAAAATAAAATAAAAATAGAACAAGACACGAGACAATGTTCAGTTTTGTCCTTCATGGTGAAACCTTTCTTCATGTTTTTTATTCCTCTTTAAATTCCCATTTAAAGCCCCACCAACACATCATCCCCCCTCAGCCACTCCAGTGGAAGACTTAGGACATGGAATCAGGGGACATCAGCTTGGTCACTAACTTTCGGATCAAGGTGGTTTGGCTCTGACCGTTTCTGAGACCACCAATGTACCACAGGTGATGGATGGTGATTGCATCTAACAGTGTCCTGTACCGTCAGGCCAATCTCAGACGACAGTGTCCTGAACCGTCAGGCCAATCTCAGACAACAGTGTCCTGAACAGTCAGGCCAATCTCAGACGACAGTGTCCTGTACCGTCAGGCCAATCTCAGACGACAGTGTCCTGTACCGTCAGGCCAATCTCAGACGACAGTGTCCTGAACAGTCAGGCCAATCTCAGACGACAGTGTCCTGTACCGTCAGGCCAATCTCAGACGACAGTGTCCTGAACCGTCAGGCCAATCTCAGACGACAGTGTCCTGAACCGTCAGGCCAATCTCAGACGACAGTGTCCTGTACCATCAGGCCAATCTCAGACAACAGTGTCCTGTACAGGCAGGCCAATCTCAGACAACAGTGTCCTGTACAGTCAGGCCAATCTCAGACGACAGTGTCCTGAACCGTCAGGCCAATCTCAGACGACAGTGTCCTGAACCGTCAGGCCAATCTCAGACGACAGTGTCCTGAACAGTCAGGCCAATCTCAGACGACAGTGTCCTGAACAGTCAGGCCAATCTCAGACGACAGTGTCCTGAACAGTCAGGCCAATCTCAGACGACAGTGTCCTGAACCGTCAGGCCAATCTCAGACGACAGTGTCCTGAACAGTCAGGCCAATCTCAGACGACAGTGTCCTGAACCGTCAGGCCAATCTCAGACGACAGTGTCCTGAACCGTCAGGCCAATCTCAGACGACAGTGTCCTGAACCGTCAGGCCAATCTCAGACGACAGTGTCCTGAACAGTCAGGCCAATCTCAGACGACAGTGTCCTGTACCGTCAGGCCAATCTCAGACGACAGTGTCCTGAACCGTCAGGCCAATCTCAGACGACAGTGTCCTGTACAGTCAGGCTATATCCCAAATGGCACCCTATTCCCTATATAGTGCACTACTTTTGGCTAGGGCCCATAGTGATCTATCCCTGGTCAAAAGTAATGAACTAGATAGGGAATTTAATTTCGGATGCAGTTGCACAGTCACCTCTCAGCGTTTCACAGCATGACATCGTCAGTGTCGGGGTGGGAGGGAAGATTTTAATACCTCATCAGTGTCAGGACAGGAGGAGAGAGTAGCAGCATCCTGTTACACATGGCCAACCCCTACAGAACAAAAACATGCTTTTAGATCTCTTACATTTCCATGTAATCTTATTTATTATGATCGAAAAGCTAAAACAGATCATAGATCAGCACTCCAACTCTGAGATGCTTGATACACACGGCCCCATGTCACTATAAATACATGGTCTCTCTCTCTCTCTCTCTCTCTCTCTCTCTCTCTCTCTCTCTCTCTCTCTCTCTCTCTCTCTCTCTCTCTCTCTCTCTCTCTCTCTCTCTCTCTCTCTCTCTCTCTCTCTCTCTCTCTCTCTCTCTCTCTCTCTCTCTCGTTGAAGCAGGGTGTGGTCTAAAAAGTAGGTGGAGCACAGACATTGTCCGACTCAAACAGGCAGGTGATCCCTGCTTCCTCTCTCTTCCTCTTCCTCTTCTTCTTCGGGTTCAGAGGCACACAGGTGTTCCCTGGAGTGGGAGTGGCCAAGGTGATCTTGCGAGTGGGCAAGGCCTATTGAGTGGTTGCGGTCCAGGGACTCAGCTGATAGGCTGCGGCTGGACAGGACACTCTACACACGCACCTCAATGTTTGTTCCTTCCCTAAAATAGTGACATGAATGCTACATTTCAGACATATATAAAAAACAGATCAGAGGAATTAACTGAGTCAGAAAAGGATATTCAAATGAAAAGGTACAGTGCATTCGGAAAGCATTCAGAGCCCTTGACTTTTTCCACATTTTGTTACGTTACATCCTTATTCTAAAATTGATTACATCGTTTTTTTACCACATGATCAATCTACACACAACACCCGACAATGACAAAGCAAAAACTGGTTTGTAGAAATGTTTGCATATTTATTAAAAATTAAATACTGAAATATCACATTACTCAGTACTTTGTTGAAGCACCTTTGGCAGCGATTACAGCCTCGAGTCATCTTGGGTATAACACTACAAGCTTGGCACACCTGTATTTGGGGAGTGTCTCCCATTCTTCTCTGCAGATCCTCTCAAGCTCTGTCAGGTTGGATGGGGAGCGTCGCTGCACAGCTATTTTCAGGTCTCTCCAAAGATGTTAGATCGGGATCAAGTCCAGGCTCTGGCTGGGCCACTCAAGGACATTCAGAGACTTGTCCTGGAGCCATTCCTGTGTTGTGTTGGCTGTGTGCTTAGGGTCATTGACCTATGGGAAGGTCTGAGGTCCTGAGCGCTCTAGATCAGGTTTTCATCAAGGATCTCTCTGTACTTCGCTCCGTTCATCTTTCCCTCGATCCTGACTAGTATCCCAGTCCCTGCCACTGAAAAACATCCCCACAGCATGATGCTGCCACCACCATGCTTCACCGTAGGGATGGTGCCAGGTTTCCTCCAGATGTGACGCTTGGCATTCAGGCCACAGAATTCAATCTTGGTTTCATCAGACCATAGAATCTTCTTTCTCATGGTCTAAAAGTCTTTAGGTGCCTTTTGGCAAACTCCAAGCAGGCTGTCGTATGCCTTTTATTGAGGAGTGACTTCCGTCTGGCCATTCTACCATAAAGGCCTGATTGGTGGAGTGCTGCAGAGATGGTTGTCTTTCTGGAAGGTTCTCCCATCTCCACAGAGGAACTTTGGAGGTCTGTCAGAGTGACCATCGGGTTCTTGGTAACCTCCCTGACCAAGGCCTTTCTCCCGTGATTGCTCAGTTTGGCCGGGCGGCCAGATCTAGGAAGAGTCTTGGTGGTTCCAAACATCTTCCATTTAAGAAGGATGGAGGCCACTGTGTTCTTGGGAGCCTTCAATGCTGCAGAAATGTTTTGGTACCCTTCCCCAGATCTGTGCCTCGATACAATCCTGTCTCTGAGCTCTACGGACAATTCCTTTGACCTCATGGCTTGGTTTTTGCTCTGACATGCACTTTCAACTGTGGGACCTTATATAGACAGGTGTGTGCCTTTCCAAATCATGTCCAATCAATTGAACTTACCACAGGTGGACTCCAATCAAGTTGTAGAAACATCTCAAGGATGTACCTCCTCATGGTCTAGCCTATCTCCTCATGGTCTAGTCTACCTCCTCATGGTCTAGCCTACCTCCTCATGGTCTAGTCTACCTCCTCATGGTCTAGTCTACCTCCTCATGGTCTAGTCTACCTCCTCATGGTCTAGACTACCTCCTCATGGTCTAGCCTACCTCCTCATGGTCTAGCCTACCTCCTCATGGTCTAGTCTACCTCCTCATGGTCTAGACTACCTCCTCATGGTCTAGTCTACCTCCTCATGGTCTAGCCTACCTCCTCATGGTCTAGCCTACCTCCTCATGGTCTAGTCTACCTCCTCATGGTCTAGACTACCTCCTCATGGTCTAGCCTACCTCCTCATGGTCTAGCCTACCTCCTCATGGTCTAGGCTACATCCTCATGGTCTAGCCTACCTCCTCATGGTCTAGTCTACCTCCTCATGGTCTAGTCTACCTCCTCATGGTCTAGCCTACCTCCTCCAGACTTCTCATTCAACACATATAGTGTGGATGCATCATTGCCCCCCCGAGGTGTGGCGTGTCCGCTGGCGTCTGGCCTGGTCACTCGTCTGTTTGGGGTGCCACAGCTGGCGACAGTGGTAGCAGAACTCTGTGTCACAGCCCTCACGCCCACAGCTTAGCTTAGGACACTCAGCACAGCCGTATGCTATCACCGCATAGCTGGGGAGACAGAGATGAGAAGAGATGAATAGACAGTAGGCTATCTCCACATCAGACAGACAGACAGATCACTACAGTAAGACAGACAGACAGATCACTACAGTAAGACAGACAGACAGACAGATCACTACCGTAAGACAGACAGACAGATCACTACCGTAAGACAGACAGACAGATCACTACAGTAAGACAGACAGACAGATCACTAGCGTAAGACAGACAGACAGATCACTACAGTAAGACAGACAGACAGATCACTAGCGTAAGACAGACAGACAGATCACTAGCGTAAGACAGACAGACAGATCACTACCGTAAGACAGACAGACAGATCACTACCGTAAGACAGACAGACAGATCACTACAGTAAGACAGACAGACAGACAGATCACTACCGTAAGACAGACAGACAGATCACTACAGTAAGACAGACAGACAGATCACTAGCGTAAGACAGACAGACAGATCACTACCGTAAGACAGACAGACAGATCACTACAATAAGACAGACAGACAGATCACTACCGTAAGACAGACAGACAGACAGATCACTACCGTAAGACAGACAGACAGACATATCACTACAGTAAGACAGACAGACAGATCACTACCGTAAGACAGACAGACAGATCACTACCGTAAGACAGACAGACAGATCACTACCGTAAGACAGACAGACAGATCACTACAGTAAGACAGACAGACAGATCACTACAGTAAGACAGACAGACAGATCACTACAGTAAGACAGACAGATAGATCACTACAGTAAGACAGACAGACAGACAGACAGATCACTACAGTAAGACAGACAGACAGATCACTACAGTAAGACAGACAGACAGATCACTACAGTAAGACAGACAGACAGATCAATAGAGTAAGACAGAGAGACAGATCACTACCGTAAGACAGACAGACAGATCACTACCGTAAGACAGACAGACAGATCACTACCGTAAGACAGACAGACAGATCACTACCGTAAGACAGACAGACAAATCACTAGAGTAAGACAGACAGACAGATCACTAGAGAAGACAGACAGACAGATCACAACCGTAAGACAGACAGACAGATCACTACCGTAAGACAGACAGACAGATCACTACCGTAAGACAGACAGACAGATCACTACCGTAAGACAGACAGACAGATCACTAGAGTAAGACAGACAGACAGATCACTACAGTAAGACAGACAGACAGATCACTAGAGTAAGACAGACAGACAGATCACTACAGTAAGACAGACAGACAGATCACTAGAGTAAGACAGACAGACAGATCACTACCGTAAGACAGACAGACAGATCACTACCGTAAGACAGACAGACAGATCACTACCGTAAGACAGAGACAGACAGATAACTACCGTAAGACAGAGACAGACAGATCACTACCGTAAGACAGACAGACAGATCACTAGCGTAAGACAGAGACAGACAGATCACTACCGTAAGACAGAGACAGACAGATCACTACAGTAAGACTGACAGACAGATCACTACAGTAAGACAGACAGACATATCACTAGAGTAAGACAGACAGACATATCACTAGAGTAAGACAGACAGACAGACAGACAGATCACTACAGTAAGACAGACAGACAGATCACTACCGTAAGACAGACAGACAGATCACTACAGTAAGACAGACAGACAGATCACTACCATAAGACAGACAGACAGATCACTAGCGTAAGACAGACAGACAGATCACTAGAGTAAGACAGACAGACAGATCACTACAGTAAGACAGACAGACAGACAGACAGATCACTACAGTAAGACAGACAGACAGATCACTACCGTAAGACAGACAGACAGATCACTACCGTAAGACAGACAGACAGATCACTAGCGTAAGACAGACAGACAGATCACTACAGTAAGACAGACAGACAGACAGACAGATCACTACAGTAAGACAGACAGACAGATCACTACCGTAAGACAGACAGACAGATCACTACAGTAAGACAGACAGACAGATCACTACCGTAAGACAGACAGACAGATCACTAGAGTAAGACAGACAGACAGATCACTAGAGTAAGACAGACAGACAGATCACTAGCGTAAGACAGACATACAGATCACTAGCGTAAGACAGACAGACAGACAGACAGATCACTAGCGTAAGACAGACAGACAGACAGACAGATCACTACCGTAAGACAGACAGACAGATCACTAGCGTAAGACAGACAGACAGATCACTAGAGTAAGACAGACAGACAGATCACTACAGTAAGACAGACAGACAGACAGACAGACAGACAGATCACTACAGTAAGACAGACAGACACATCACTACCGTAAGACAGACAGACAGATCACTACAGTAAGACAGACAGACAGATCACTACCGTAAGACAGACAGACAGATCACTAGAGTAAGACAGACAGACAGATCACTAGAGTAAGACAGACAGACAGATCACTAGCGTAAGACAGAGACAGACAGACAGATCACTACCGTAAGACAGACAGACAGATCACTAGCGTAAGACAGACAGACAGACAGACAGATCACTAGCGTAAGACAGACAGACAGACAGATCACTACAGAAATAGAGATCAACACGACAGTCACACAAAACACCTCAAAGATCAACACAAACATACCCTGAACCACAGGTACCGTAAAATAACATACCCTGAACCACAGGTACCGTAAAATAACATACCCTGAACCACAGGTACCGTAAAATAACATACCCTGAACCACAGGTACCGTAAAATAACATACCCTGAACCACAGGTACCGTAAAATAACATACCCTGAACCACAGGTACCGTAAAATAACATACCCTGAACCACAGGTACCGTAAAATAACATACCCTGAACCACAGGTACCGTAAAATAACATACACTGAACCACAGGTACCGTAAAATAACATACCCTGAACCACAGGTACCGTAAAATAACATACCCTGAACCACAGGTACCGTAAAATAACATACACTGAACCACAGGTACCGTAAAATAACATACCCTGAACCACAGGTACCGTAAAATAACATACCCTGAACCACAGGTACCGTAAAATAACATACCCTGAACCACAGGTACCGTAAAATAACATACCCTGAACCACAGGTACCGTAAAATAACATACCCTGAACCACAGGTACCGTAAAATAACATACCCTGAACCACAGGTACCGTAAAATAACATACCCTGAACCACAGGTACCGTAAAATAACATACCCTGAACCACAGGTACCGTAAAATAACATACCCTGAACCACAGGTACCGTAAAATAACATACCCTGAACCACAGGTACCGTAAAATAACATACCCTGAACCACAGGTACCGTAAAATAACATACCCTGAACCACAGGTACCGTAAAATAACATACACTGAACCACAGGGACCGTAAAATAACATACCCTGAACCACAGGTACCGTAAAATAACATACACTGAACCACAGGTACCGTAAAATAACATACCCTGAACCACAGGTACCGTAAAATAACATACACTGAACCACAGGTACCGTACAATAACATACCCTGAACCACAGGTACCGTAAAATAACATACCCTGAACCACAGGTACCGTAAAATAACATACACTGAACCACAGGTACCGTAAAATAACATACCCTGAACCACAGGTACCGTAAAATAACATACACTGAACCACAGGTACCGTAAAATAACATACCCTGAACCACAGGTACCGTAAAATAACATACCCTGAACCACAGGTACCGTAAAATAACATACCCTGAACCACAGGTACCGTAAAATAACATACCCTGAACCACAGGTACCGTAAAATAACATACCCTGAACCACAGGTACCGTAAAATAACATACCCTGAACCACAGGTACCGTAAAATAACATACCCTGAACCACAGGTACCGTAAAATAACATACCCTGAACCACAGGTACCGTAAAATAACATACCCTGAACCACAGGTACCTTAAAATAACATACCCTGAACCACAGGTACCGTAAAATAACATACCCTGAACCACAGGTACCGTAAAATAACATACCCTGAACCACAGGTACCGTAAAATAACATACCCTGAACCACAGGTACCGTAAAATAACATACACTGAACCACAGGGACCGTAAAATAACATACCCTGAACCACAGGTACCGTAAAATAACATACACTGAACCACAGGTACCGTAAAATAACATACCCTGAACCACAGGTACCGTAAAATAACATACACTGAACCACAGGTACCGTACAATAACATACCCTGAACCACAGGTACCGTAAAATAACATACCCTGAACCACAGGTACCGTAAAATAACATACACTGAACCACAGGTACCGTAAAATAACATACCCTGAACCACAGGTACCGTAAAATAACATACACTGAACCACAGGTACCGTAAAATAACATACCCTGAACCACAGGTACCGTAAAATAACATACCCTGAACCACAGGTACCGTAAAATAACATACCCTGAACCACAGGTACCGTAAAATAACATACCCTGAACCACAGGTACCGTAAAATAACATACACGGAACCACAGGTACCGTAAAATAACATACCCTGAACCACAGGTACCGTAAAATAACATACACTGAACCACAGGTACAGTAAAATAACATACCCTGAACCACAGGTACCGTAAAATAACATACCCTGAACCACAGGTACCGTAAAATAACATACACTGAACCACAGGTACCGTAAAATAACATACCCTGAACCACAGGTACCGTAAAATAACATACACTGAACCACAGGTACCGTAAAATAACATACCCTGAACCACAGGTACCGTAAAATAACATACACTGAACCACAGGTACCGTAAAATAACATACCCTGAACCACAGGTACCGTAAAATAACATACCTGTCACGCTCTGGCTCCGGGACTTTGTATTTTGAGCCAGGGTGTGTTCGTTTTGGTTGTGTTTTGTTTTGGTTGGGTGGTCATTGGTTTTGTGTTTCCCTTATTTGGTCAATGACTCCCAATCGGAGGTAACGAGTGTCAGCTGTCGGCTCGTTATCTCTGATTGGGAGCCATATTTAAACTGTCTGTGTTCACCTTGTGTTTGTGGGATTTTGTTCGTGTGGTTTCATGGTGTACCATAGACGTCACGTTTTCATTGTTTTGTTCGTGTGTACGTTTAAATAATAAATATGTTCGCTCGTAACGCTGCGCCTTGGTCCTTTTTAGATGAAAACCGTGACAGAAAATCCCACCAAGACCAGATCAAGCAGCGTGTCCAAGAGCCATCGCTAATAGATCTCCGTGGCAGCTTCGACTGGGTCAAGCCCATGGAGGAGCTGAGTGAAGAGGGTTGGAGACAGAGGAGCGAGAGATGGGAGAGAATGTTGGAGGCCTGGAGAGACCCCCAGAAATTTTTTAGGGGGGGGCTCACGACGTCGGGGCAGCAGGAGGCCGCTATGGAGCGGTCCAGCGGGGTTGCAGAGGAGGCCGCCAGGTTACGGGGGCCACTGGTAGAAGAGGGGATGGTAGGTGTAGAGGCACGGCGAGAGGTACTGGCGTGTGTTGCCAGTCCGGTCCGGCCCGTTCCAGATCCCGGTGTAGAGCCAGTGGTGTGTGTCCCCAGTACGGTCCGGTCTATTCCTGCTCCCCGCACCAAACCTACGGTGTGCGTCGACAGCCCAGCCCGGTCCGTTCCTGCGCTCCGCACCGAGTCTGTGGTGCGCGTCGCCAGCCCAGCCCGGCACGTTCCTGCGCTCCGCACCGAGTCTGAGGTGCGCTTCGCCAGCCCAGCCCGGCCTCTTCCTGCTCCACGCACCAGACCTGTGGTGTGCGTCGCCAGCCCAGCCCGGCCTGTCCCTGCTCCACGCACAAAGCCTACGGTGTGCGTCGTCAGCCCGACCCGGCCTGTTCCTGCCACTCGCACCAAACCAGGGGTGCGAGTCGTCAGCCTGGTCCAGCCCGTTCCTGCTACTCGCACCAAACCAGGGAAGCGAGTCGTCGGCCTGGTCCAGCCCGTTCCTGCTACTCGCACCAAGCCAAGGGTGCGAGTCGTCAGCCTGGTCCGGTCTGTTCCTGCTACTCGCACCAAGCCAAGGGTGCGAGTCGTCAGCCTGGTCCGGTCTGTTCCTGCTACTCGCACCAAGCCAAGGGTGCGAGTCGTCAGCCCGGTCCAGCCCATTCCTGCTACTCGCACCAAGCCAGGGGTGCGAGGCGTCAGCCTGGTGAGGTCCGTTCCGGCTCCACGCACCAAGCCTAGGGTGCGTATCGTCAGCCAGGTCCGGTCCGTTCCTGCCTCACGCGCTAAGCCAGGGGTGCGCGTCGTCAGTCCTGATCCAGCCAGCTGGGTCAGATCGGATCGGGGCCGTTATGCGGGGATTGAAGTAGGGTGGTGGTCAAGCCCGGAGCCGGAGCCGCCTCCGAGGAGCAACACCCACCCAGCCCTCCCCTATTTGGGGTTTTGAGGCGCGGTCGCAGTCCGCGCCTTTAGGGGGGGGTACTGTCACGCTCTGGCTCCGGGACTTTGTATTTTGAGCCAGGGTGTGTTCGTTTTGGTTGTGTTTTGTTTTGGTTGGGTGGTCATTGGTTTTGTGTTTCCCTTATTTGGTCAATGACTCCCAATCGGAGGTAACGAGTGTCAGCTGTCGGCTCGTTATCTCTGATTGGGAGCCATATTTAAACTGTCTGTGTTCACCTTGTGTTTGTGGGATTTTGTTCGTGTGGTTTCATGGTGTACCATAGACGTCACGTTTTCGTTGTTTTGTTCGTGTGTACGTTTAAATAATAAATATGTTCGCTCGTAACGCTGCGCCTTGGTCCTTTTTAGATGAAAACCGTGACAATACCCTGAACCACAGGTACCGTAAAATAACATACCCTGAACCACAGGTACCGTAAAATAACATACCCTGAACCACAGGTACCGTAAAATAACATACCCTGAACCACAGGTACCGTAAAATAACATACCCTGAACCACAGGTACCGTAAAATAACATACCATGAACCACAGGTACCGTAAAATAACATACCCTGAACCACAGGTACCGTAAAATAACATACCCTGAACCACAGGTACCGTAAAATAACATACCCTGAACCACAGGTACCGTAAAATAACATACCCTGAACCACAGGTAACGTAAAATAACATACCCTGAACCACAGGTACCGTATAAAATAAAACAAGTGTTCAACCAATAGCTAATCTCCTCTCGAGGCACTTCTACTAAGCTTCAGTCACTAAGACCTTGTGGAATGTGAATATGAATCACGACGGCTAGGAATCACTAAGCTTATGTTAGCAACGGTCATCAAAATTGTTAAAATGTTTTTTAAAACAATTCTAATAAATGCAACAGTTGGACAATGGATGAAGATCCTCCAAACGTTTACAATGTTTATAGTCCATCAGATATCGACTTGATTATAGAACATACAATATTTTACTGGCACGGACAACGTGTACAAATAATGAATGGAGTTCAGGGATTTTGATGGGGGATTCAGGCATTCAATTTATTGACAAATTTCACTTTTTTTATTCTTTGAATGCACTCATATACATTTTGTAATGATATCAGGCATTTCAAAAAATATATGTTGTGTTCAATAAAATTACATGGGCCCTAATTTGCATAAATACACTGGCTGAATAAATTAACATAAAGGGGTGGAACAGGGCCGCAACCACCAACAACTTGATCGGTCTAGGCCTACCTGCACTCACCTGCACTGTCTAGACTGGCTCATTAATGACTGTTTCTGTTGCATAATTCAACCAGTGTGTCAATAGCAGGGAACCCTCAGATTAAAAATCAACAGCTTGGCTCTAGATTACACCTGTATCCATACTCTACACTGTCTGGATCAGACAAAATATCACTATAACCTGAGCGTTCATTTTGGGGAAGTTGCTTTCATTTCAGCGCATCTAAATCTGTTGAAATAAGCAGGAATTATCCCACTCACCCAGCTGTGACCATCTAATTTGGAAACATTTAAACTGATTTCTAATTTTATTTGACCAGGTAAATTGACGACCCGGGGAATAGTTACAGGGGAGAGTATCACTTTTTTCAATTCCACAAAAAAATGAACACCCCATCAAAATAAAGTTAGATTTCTTCTCTTTTTTTGTGATGTAAGTGTCGAGACGATGCATTTAATCCATGACGAAGCTTTAGCGTTCTTATAGATTGTTATGATGAGTTTCTAGGGTATCAAGTACTTAAGAATGTAAGAATAGATTTAGACCCTTAGCTGGGGAGTTCATATAAGATATTTAATATGGTACCATGGTTGGGTATAACAGACGAAGGACATGGCCCTGCCTCTGCCGTCTTCCAACTCCAGAACAAAGATCCCCTCTCTCTATATATACACTCTGTTACAAGTCTCTCCACGAACATCTGGTAAACCTCCATGGGGCGCTCCCTTTCTTTGATGTTATTACCCTTTACCCCTGTCAGTATATCCTGTCCATCAAATTATTCTAAGATCAACATCAGCAATCTACTCTGTGACACCAAACCACTTATCTACCAACTCTCCCCTGGTCCACACAATACTATGACACGACATGACATCATTACATTACATTACATTACATTACATACCCATTTCACCCGTTACAGGGGTGTGTTTGACAGGTCATTACAAACATTTCCGCAGTCTTAATGTTAATGGGGGGAAAACGACAGGCACAAACAAGAGTATGAAAGAGTCACAGGAGTAAAACGAAAGTAACCAATCCAGCGAGATTGAGTGACAAGTGGATGTTGCACCCCTCATAGAGATAGATGGCTGAAAAAAAAAACAGATACTCAGTTGGGTGGGGCATGCACATTGCTAAGCTTACGTAATACACCATCCTTCAAAGACCTCATTCTCCCGAAACTGTAAACTGAGGGTCCAGTGTTTCTGACAAACTGGGAGAGACGGTCCACCCCCAGCCAACCCACAGAGAGAGGGGTGGTCATACGATACACAACACTTGTCCACCCCACCAAGACTTGATCAGAGGCCCTATCCTGTTACCTCCACCACCACTATATGTGCTCTGTCATGCTAGTGTCCCCAACAACAGCCCATTGATAGAGACCGTCATTGTTCTCTGGTTACAACCTGTTATGATGAAATGACTCCCTATAGGGTTGGTTGACTACCTTGAAATGGAGCTGCCAGTGACTCGCTTCAGAATCTACTGAAATGCTTCAGAATCTGAATGGATTCATCTGAATCTCAGTGGCTCTAGTCTAACCTAACCCCCATACCTGCAGTCAGAATGAATCTATGCATGGGATTCTCAGAATGAATCTAGGAATGGGATTCTCAGAATGAATCTATGAATGGGATTCTCCGTGGCTCTCTCCACCGCTCACCTGCAGTCAGGTGAGGGCACCAGGTGTTTGGGTTGACTGCCAGAAACCTCGTCAGCTGGTTCTATTGTTTGATGTGCTGTTATGCAACTGACTCTCGGTGTATGGAGTTGACTCCTCCCCGGATATGGATCTTCTGACTCTTTCAAATGATTCTGAATCAGGTGAATGAATCTGATTGTCAGTGATCTAAACCCCCACCTGAATATGGTGCTTCTGACTCTATCAAATGATTCTGAATCAGTAGAATGAATTGAGTGACTCAGTGGCTCTACCTGCAGTCAGGTGCAGGACACCAGCGTGTGTCCGGGTCGGCCGGCAGATACCTCCTCAGCTGGTACTCCTCCAATCTCTCCAGCAGCGCCGAGTCATCCAGGATGGCCCTTACGTCAGGCGGCGCCAGCGCCTCGGGGCACAGAGGACAGGCCACGCCCCCACACGGCTCTCTGAGATCTCGATGCTGTGCCAGGCAGTCATAACAGGCCCGGTGGGAACCGGCATCGTGGTTGGCTGAGGAGACACAGAGGACACTCCTCCAAGTGGTGATTGGCTGGAGGAGGAGAGGGATAGGACCCCTGTGGAACTGCCGCCATTGTGGCTCCGCCTTCGTCGTCTGTCGTCCCCGATGATGCTGCCCCGATGTCGCCTCCTTCGGTTCCTCCGACCCCCCCGAGTCTCTGCCCTCTTCGGTTGTGATGTTCTGCTCCTGTGGGATGGGAGGAAGGGGCGTCAGGTAGCTTAGTGGTTAAGAGCGTTGTGCCAGTAACCGAAAGGTCGCAGGTTCTAATCCCCGAGCCGACTAGGTGAAAAATCTGTCGATGTGCCCTTGAGCAAGGCACTTAACCCTAATTGCTCCTGTAAGTCGCTCTGGATAAGAGCGTCTGCTAAATGACTAAAATGTAAAATGTAGCATTAATGTCTAGAGTTTGATTTGGTCTTGCTTAGGCCAGAAAGTTCCCTTCTTTCTTTTCTCTCCAAAACTCTTGAGCGTGCCGTCTTTAGCCAACTCTCTTGCTATCTCTCTCAGAATGACCTTCTTGATCCAAACCAGTCAGGTTTCAAGACTGGTCATTCAACTGAGACTGCTCTTCTCTGTGTCACGGAGGCTCTCCGCACTGCTAAAGCTAACTCTCTCTCCTCTGCTCTTGTCCTTCTAGACCTGTCTGCTGCCTTTGATACTGTGAACCCTCAGATCCTCCTCTCCACCCTCTCCGAGCTGGGCATCTCCGGCGCGGCTCACTCTTGGATTGCGTCCTACCTGACCGGTCGCTCCTACCAAGTGGCGTGGTGAGAATATGTCTCCGCACCACGTGCTCTCACCACTGGTGTCCCCCAGGGCTCAGTTCTAGGCCCTCTCCTATTCTCACTATACACCAAGTCACTTGGCTCTGTCATATCCTCACATGGCCTCCCCTATCATTGCTACGCAGACGACACAAAACTAATCTTCTCCTTTCCCCCTTCTGATTACCAGGTGGCGAATCGCATCTCTGCATGTCTGGCAGACATATCAGTGTGGATGACGGATCACCACCTCAAGCTGAACCTCGGCAAGACGGAGCTGCTCTTCCTCCCGGGGAAGGACTGCCCATTACATGATCTCGCCATCACGGTTGACAACTCTGTTGTGTCCTCCTCCCAGAGTGCGAAGAGCCTTGGCGTGACCCTGGACAACACCCTGTCGTTCTCCGCTAACATCAAGGCGGTGACCCGATCCTGTAGGTTCATGCTCTACAACATTCGGAGAGTACGACCCTGCCTTACACAGGAAGCGGCACAGGTCCTAATCCAGGCACTTGTCATCTCCCGACTGGATTACTGCAACTCGCTGTTGGCTGGGCTCCCTGCCTGTGCCATTAAACCCCTACAACTCATCCAGAATGCCGCAGCCCGTCTGGTGTTCAACCTTCCCAAGTTCTCTCACGTCACCCCGCTCCTCCGCACACTCCACTGGCTTCCAGTCGAAGCTCGCATCTGCTACAAGACCATGGTGCTTGCCTACGGAGCTGTGAGGGGAATGGCACCTCCGTACCTTCAGGCTCTGATCAGTCCCTACACCCAAACGAGGGCATTGCGTTCATCCACCTCTGGCCTGCTGGCCCCCCTACCTCTGCGGAAGCACAGTTCCCGCTCAGCCCAGTCAAAACTGTTCGCTGCTCTGGCACCCCAATGGTGGAACAAGCTCCCTCACGACGCCAGGACAGCGGAGTCACTCACCACCTTCCGGAGACACTTGAAACCCCACCTCTTTAAGGAATACCTGGGATAGGATAAAGTAATCCTTCTACCCCCCCTTACCCCACACCCACCAAAAAAAAAAATATAAAAAAATAAATAAATACATATTGTAAAGTGGTTATCCCACTGGCTATAAGGTGAATGCACCAATTTGTAAGTCGCTCTGGATAAGAGCGTCTGCTAAATGACGAAAATGTAAATATGTAAGAACTGCAGTGCTGTTGGGTTTTTCACGCTAAACTGTTTCTTGTTTGTATCAAGAATGGTCCACCACCCAAAGGACATCCAGCCAACTTGACACAACTTTGGAGTGCAACTCCATATTAGGCAGACGTTTCTAATGTTTGGTATACTCATTGATGCCTGGCAAGCACATAAGCCACAAGCAAACAAGTACACTATCTACTCAAACAGGCATAAAATATTCCCCCGAATCGATTTTATATTATTATCTACACCTCTATTTTCTAAAATTATTCGACATTATGAGCTTTTCCGATCACCACTCCTACTACTGCCAATTATACTCATTGATGCCTGGCAAGCACATAAGCCACAAGCAAACAAGTACACTATCTACTCAAACAGGCATAAAACATTCCCCCGAATCGATTTTATATTATTATCTACACCTCTATTTTCTAAAATTATTCGACATTATGAGCTTTTCCGATCACCACTCCTACTACTGCCAATTATACTCATTGATGCCTGGCAAGCACATAAGCCACAAGCAAACAAGTACACTATCTACTCAAACAGGCATAAAACATTCCCCCGAATCGATTTTATATTATTATCTACACCTCTATTTTCTAAAATTATTCGACATTATGAGCTTTTCCGATCACCACTCCTACTACTGCCAATTATACTCATTGATGCCTGGCAAGCACATAAGCCACAAGCAAACAAGTACACTATCTACTCAAACAGGCATAAAACATTCCCCCGAATCGATTTTATATTATTATCTACACCTCTATTTTCTAAAATTATTCGACATTATGAGCTTTTCCGATCACCACTCCTACTACTGCCAATTATACTCATTGATGCCTGGCAAGCACATAAGCCACAAGCAAACAAGTACACTATCTACTCAAACAGGCATAAAACATTCCCCCGAATCGATTTTATATTATTATCTACACCTCTATTTTCTAAAATTATTCGACATTATGAGCTTTTCCGATCACCACTCCTACTACTGCCAATTATACTCATTGATGCCTGGCAAGCACATAAGCCACAAGCAAACAAGTACACTATCTACTCAAACAGGCATAAAACATTCCCCCGAATCGATTTTATATTATTATCTACACCTCTATTTTCTAAAATTATTCGACATTATGAGCTTTTCCGATCACCACTCCTACTACTGCCAATTATACTCATTGATGCCTGGCAAGCACATAAGCCACAAGCAAACAAGTACACTATCTACTCAAACAGGCATAAAACATTCCCCCGAATCGATTTTATATTATTATCTACACCTCTATTTTCTAAAATTATTCGACATTATGAGCTTTTCCGATCACCACTCCTACTACTGCCAATTACACATTTTAGAATCTTTAGAATCTCCTAAAAAGAGCCACAATGGCGTTTCAACTTTTCAATACTACAAAATCCTACATTCTGTGATCAATTTGAAATTGAACTAAATTAATTAATGATCAATACAAATTCTGTCAATGACCTCCGGATTCTATGGGATGCCACCAAAGGTTTTATAAAAAAATTAATGGAACTGCATTTACATCTGGGTTGAATAAAATGACAATTAAAGAATTGGAAATGTTGTTAACTGCGTTAGAGCATTCTCAACAAACACTTTTTCCAGACCAGGTAACTATTACTCTCGGGGTCGGGCGTGAGGGGGGGGGGGGGGGGGGGGGTTCTGTGGAATAATTTAAGACTGTTATGGAGAGGTCTTGGAGACGGCAGGCCTTCCCCAGGAGGAAGAGCAGCTCCGTTTTGTCGAGGTTGAGCTTGAGGTGGTGGGCCGACATCCAAGCTGAGATATCTGCCAGGAACGCAGAGATGCGTGTCACCACCTGGGTGTCAGAAGGGGGGAAGGAGAAAAGTAGTTGATTGTCATCCGCATAGCAATGATAAGAGAGACCATGTGAGGATATGACAGAGCCGAGTGACTTGGTGTATAGCGAGAAGAGGAGAGGTCCTAGAACCGAGCCCTGGGGAACACCAGTAGTGAGAGTACTTGGTGCAGACACAGACCCTCTCCATGTCACCTGGTAGGAGTGGCCTGACAGGTAGGATGCAATCCAAGAATGTGCAAAGCCTGAGACGCCCAGCCCTGAGAGGGTGGAGAGGAGGATCAGCCCTGAGAGGGTGGAGAGGAGAGGTGTCGAAGTCAGGTGTCGAAGTCAGCAGATAGATCTAGGAGGATGAAAACAGAGGAGAGAGTCAGCTTTGGCAGAGCAGAGAGCCTCCGTGGAGAAGAGCAGTCTCGGATGTGTGACCCGTCTTGAAGCCTGACTGGTTAGGGTCAAGAAGATATTTCTGAGAGAGATAGCAAGAAAGTTGGTTATAGACAGCACGCTCAAGTGTTTTGGAAATAAAAGAAAGAAGGGATACTGGTCTGTCGTTTTTTTTTTTACGTCAGAGGGGTCGAGAGTTGGTTTCTTGAGGAGGGGAGCGACTCTGGCCATTTTGAAGTTAGAGGGGACACAGCCATTGGTCAGGGAAGAATTGATGAAGGAAGTGAGGAATGGGAGAAGGTCTCCAGAGATTGTCTGGAAAAGGGAGGAAGGGACCATACTAGTTGAAGGATTTCATCTGAAGAGAGAGGGGAGAAAGAGGTCAAGGCGTAGGGTACTTCTGTGTGAGTGGGACCAGTGTACTGAATAGGCTGAGTGAATGAGAAGCGGATGTCGTCAACCTTCTTTTCAAAGTGGTTGACAAAGTCGTCCGCAGAGAGGGAGGAGGGAGGGGGTGGAGGATTAAGGAGGGAGGCAAAGGTGGAAAATAGTTTCCTAGGGTTAGAGGCAGAAGCTTGTAGAGTGATAGAAAGTGGCTTTTGCAGCGGATACAGAGGAAGAGAAGGTAGAGAGGAGGGAGTGGAAGGCTGATAGGTCCTCCGGAAGTTTAGTTTTCCTCCATTTTCGCTCAGCTGCCCGCAGCCCTGTTCCAACCAGTGTGTTGTCAGTAAAACCAGCGAGTCAGCAGCATTCCCTCCAGCCTCCATTACATAATCAGTGGAGCAAAGTCTTTGGCTGGAGTTCTTACCTTTGACATGGCCACTGCTAAAGTAAATCACTCTAATCTCTCACTTCCTGTCAATACAGGTGTGTGGCCAAAACACCACCTTATTCACTACATAGCAGAGATGATTAGAAGAAGTAGGAAGCCATCCATCGCCATTACATTTTAGTCATTTAGCAGACGCTCTTATCCAGAGCAACTTACAGTTTGTGAGTGCATACATAATTTTTTTATACTGGCCCCCCGTGGGAATCGAACCCACAACCCTGGCGTTGCAAACACCATGCTCTACCAACTGAGCTACATCCCTGCCGGCCATTCCCTCCCATACCCTGGGCCAATTGTGCGCCGCCCCATGGGTCTCCCGGTCGTGGCCGGCTACGACAGAGCCTGGATTCGATCCAGGATCTCTAGTGGCACAGCTAGCACTGCGATGCAGTGCCTTAGACCACTGCGCCACTCGGGAGGCCTTAACACCATCACCTTGTTATTGTGCAACAGTAATGAAGCCAATGGGCCTGGTCTAAGATCATAAGGTATAACACAGATATACTCAATTTCACCCCCAAAAATCCTGCCTGCATTCATCACACACACACACACACACACACACACACACACACACAGAGAGAAACACACACACACACACACACACACACACACAGAGAAACACACACACACACACACACAGAAACACACACACACACACACACACACACAGAAACACACACACACAAACAGTTGACTCGCTGGGTTAAATAGAAATTAGTTTGTTTGCTGAAAACATTTACAGTCTGGAAACCAACCAGGGGAAATAAGCCATGATAAGTAAATCGGCCTGTCTTACAGTTTTTTACAATCACTTTGGCACTAATTTCAGAACCTTGACGTCATTTTTCAAAACTCTAGACACAAAACTCTAAACGGTCGTCACTTGTAACACAGGCTGTCCAATGTTCAAAACATTGCATTGTGCGTTCATATCTTTAAAGAAATATTGCACTTGCACAATCATTGGTTAAAAAAACAAATTTATTGTGAAATACCAATGAAACGTTAATTTAGATCACCCACACACAAGCAACCGATAGTTTCACTGTGTCATTGTTCGTACAATCATTAAATATTGTAGTACAAAGTAGGTGATACATGTTTCATTATGGTACTACATGTAAATACATCCCTGTAAAAGTACTGCAGTAGTAGAGAGAATACTACAGACACAGTGGAATCATTGAACAAAATCTGAAATATATTGATGAAAAACAATACAGTACAGTAAAACATCAAATGCAGTGTTCCTCAACTTGCTTGCTTGTACTGTAAAAAGCAAAACATAGGAGTGATTACTGTACTTCTACATTTTCATCAACTCTGTCTTGTGGATTTGGCCACAGGTTCTCATCTACATCACAATGGATGTTTTCATTAGCCAAACATCTTGGTAAAAACGTTGAGCATGGCGAATCCAGGCCTGACACTGGTCTGCCGTGATGTCATTGCATGCGTCATCCATGGCCTGGAGAAGAGTGACTTGTTCATGAGGGCGCCTATCATAAACCTTCCATCTCCATGTGGAGAAAAATTCCTCAATCGGGTTAAGGAAAGGAGAGTATGGGGATAAATACAGGGTGGTAAATTGTGCATGGGCCTGAAACCATGCTTGCACCATATGAGCATGGTGGAACCTGACATTATTCCACACAATGACATAGGTCACGCCATCAGCTCTACAGACCTGATCGAGCTCATCAAGGAAGGTTACAAGGAGAGCTGCATTATATGACCCAATATGAGGTCTGCGTCCCACCACACCATCTTCTGATATAGCCACACACATGGTAATGTTGGCCCCACGTTGTCCAGGTACTTGGATGGTTGCCCGCTGGCCAATGAAATTCCGACCTCTCCTCCTTGTCTTGGCCAGGTTAAAGCCTGTCTCATCCAAATATATGAATTTGTGATGGTTGTCATCAGCATCCAGCTCCATCACCCTCTAAAAATACATTTTGGAAAGAGATTTACTGATTACTGTACAATGTAGAATTATTAGGGAATTTTAGTACAACAGCCATCTTGAAACTGAACATACCTGAACATACTCAGTCCTCATTTGCTTCACTCTGTCTGCATTTCTTTCCAAAGGCACACGGTATAGTTGTTTTAAAGACACCTGGTGCCTTCTCAGCATGCGTGCAATAGTCGGCAAACTTATGGATTCCACATTGTTAAACATGTCTTCATTGTCCAAGATATGCTGGCGAATGTCTGTAAGGCGAATATCATTTCTGGCCCGAACCAAATTGACCACAGCCTGCTCTTGTTGGTCAGTCAGAATTTTGCCTCTGCCTCCCCTATTTGGCCTAGTCTCAATTCTACAGGGAACATTACAGTAAGAAGACACTTGGTCACATCACCTACTCTGTGATACACATTGGTATGCAGTCATTTGACAATTGAGAGAAGCATAATGTTTAGTGCATGCTGACAACTTACCGGTTCTCTTTGCAGAAAGTTCTGATTATTGAGGCCACGGTTGACCTTCTGAGGTTTGGTTGTACCATTGTAGCCGCCTCAGTCATTGTCATGCCATGATTTATGACATGGTCTACAACTATTGCTCGGATTTCATTGGACACTCTATGCTGTTGCTGCCGCTGTCTTGGTCCGTGGCCTTGTCCTCTACCACGTTCCCCCACACCTCTCAAACGAGGCCCACGACCACCTCTTAGAAGGGGTGCTTGTCCCCTGCCATTCTTTTGACCAACACGTCTTCCTCGTCTTCCTCCCACCACTGCTTGACCTCTATTGTGACCTGGATCACCTGCCGGCTCCATGTTACAGTACGTATCGCTATGTTGTTGCAAGTGGATCCCAATCAATTCCAGTTCCACAATGTGAACTCAATCATCAGTAACAAGTTGGCAGAATTGGACAAGCAATTACAAGGGCCTGCATCCATACAGTGCAGTACTGTCAATACTGTAAATAGTCTGAAAAGGTGGTACATGGGACCATAGAAACGGTGTCTGATAAAGAATGATGATGAAATATTACATCCATAGATAATGTAGTCTAATTGGTTCATGCTCCACGCTAATTGGTGACAATGAATCTTGTTATCTTGAAACTTTCATGATCTAAACATGGAATATTGTTTGTCTGTTTCCATACAACTATGCATTAAGAGTAATGCAACAGTTACTTATCATTTTGAGCAGTTGTATCAATTGATAGTTGGATAATTGTAATGAAATGAATAGACACTCATCTGAAATGTAATGTGTGAATTGCCTTTTGAAATACAGTGATCCCTCGCCACTTCGCGGTTCACTTATCGCGGATTCGCTATTTCGCGGATTTTCATAATGCATTTTTTTTTTTTTGGTGCATTGTGCTCTGCATTCTGATTCGCTAAAAACTCACTCCCGCTTCTTGTATCAAAACATGCTACGAATTGTGCTATCATTTTGTCGTCTCGTGCAGTTATGTGTACGTACATAAAACAGCTTGGCAAATTTACATTAAGTTGGCCAAATTATCTTGTAATTTCGAACATCTCCTAAACCCATAATGTCGACGAAACGGCCTGGACCGACAAAAGCACCTGCGGATGGGCCCAAACGGCGGAAGATGCTACCTATCTCAGATAAAGTTAAACTTCTGGACATGCTAAGGGAAGGTAAATGACAAAGCCACAAAGCGACGATGAAAGAGAAGAGGGAGAAGAGGACACGAGAGATGAGGAGGAAGGACTAACGCTTGGTCGCTTAGCAACCATGGTGCGAATGGCCACTGAACTTAAGCGAGTAGCTGAGGAATGGGACCCTTTGATGAGCCGTTCATTACAGTTCTCCAACGTAATCGATGGTGGCATGTCGGTGTACAAGGATCTTTTTGCAAAGAAGAAAAAAGAGCGACAACAGCTGCCTATCACTATGTTCTTCTCCCGAACAAACACACCTGCACCGCGGGCTTCAGAAGAAGAGAACACTGCAGAGCGCAGTCAGGATGCAGCGGCCCAGTCTGAAGAGCAGTGAAACGGCCTACACGTGAGTCACTGTATTTGTATACATGTAATAGTTGCTAATTGTAAAAAAAAAAAGTTTTCTATTTCGCGGATTTCACTTATCGCGGGTCATTTTCGGAACGTAACCCCCGCGATAAACGAGGGATTACTGTAGTAGTACTTTGATGTTAAGTTGTGTCATATTGAACAGGTGATTTTTGTTAAATGAACAAATGATCTTTGTTTTATGTGTATTGTATCCAAGCAATTGAAAAAAAGTGTTAAGAGTTTTGAAAAATGTGCATTTTGATCATTGGTTGTGAGTTTTGTGTCTAGAGTTTTGAAAAATGACGTCAAGTTTTTTAAATTAGTGCCAAAGTGATTGTAAAAAACTGTAATAAGCCAAGGGGAGGGCCATTAACTCCCTCTGTCATAACGCTTTTAAAAACTCACATTATTTGTATTTCAATGACACCTGTGCTCTTCCTAACCCCATACGCCCATAAAATGGAGGTGTGATGTTATGCTTACGCCTCTGTAGCTGTGAGAGTGATACTGGGGGTATGACGTTTGACCTCCAGCAGAAAAGGCATGAGACCATGATACTTTATGAAGTGTGCAGTGATATCACCCCAGAGAAACCCTTCTCTACACTGCAGTTATGTAATAAAGCAAACACGTTGCACACTGCAGATGGAAATATGATACAGTAGACTAACATTATTGTCAGATAACAGATGGGGTCTATGTCTGAAATGGCACCCTATTCCCTACATAGTGCACTACTTTTGACCAGGGCCTATGAGACTCTGGTCAAAAGTAGTGCACTATGTAGGGAATAGGGTGTCATTTGGGACACAAAAAGTGTGTTAGTATTAGACATACAGTACATGGATAGTCATTACATCCTCACTAACTGATTCACATCATAGAAGATGTATTAAACTATAAATCACTTCGATAAACAAAATTGTTCTTCTGGCTGAGTGCATCATTCCATCTCCATTGGCATTTCAGGCCATGCAATGTTTTACGAGGCTTTGGGCACTAGCTTTAATGATGGCCCATGTCATGATAATGACAGATGGGTTATTACATAACGAGCAACTGTCCAAAATTTGTTCAACCCCTTTTTTTTAAAGTGGCACGACAAAACTGCTGAGGTCGTTAAAGGCATAGCCTGTTAAAATGCTGCCATCTTATCCTGGCTTTAGGTAGACACAAGGAAGCACATTAGATGTGCAGGACAACAGTATGTTGATGGCTGTAGATTCGTGATTCAGCCATTAGCATGAAAATAACTATGAATTAACAGGGAGCTAATGCGACCATTATAATTTGAGCATCCTAGCTAACTCGGTCTTACAGCAATAACATACAAAAGCACATCCCAGGATGCCCCCAAAATCTACCAGGTACTGTACACACATACACTGAGTTTACCAAACATTAAGAACACTTTCTTAATATTGAGTTGCCCCCCCCCCTTTTGCCCTCAGAACAGCCTCAATTCTTCGGGGCATGGACTCTATAAGGTGTCGAAAGCGTTCCACAGGGATGCTGGCCCATGTTGACTCCAATGCTTTCCACAGTTGTGTGCTTTCCACAGTTGTGTCAAGTTGGCTGGATGTCCTTTGGGTGGTGGACCATTCTTGAAACACACAGGAAACTGTTGAGCGTGAAAAACCCAGCAGCGTTGCAGTTCTTGACACAAACCGGTGTGCCTGGCACCTACTACCATACCCTGTTCAAAGGCACTTAAATATTTTGTCTTGCCCATTCACCCTCTTGACAATTCATGTCTCAAGGCTTTAAAATAATTATTTAACCTGTCTCCTCCCCTTAATGTATGTACACTGACTGAAGTGGATTTAACAAGTGACATCACAATAAGGGATCATAGCTTTCACCTGGTTTCACCTGGTCAGTCTATGACATGGAAAGAACAGGTGTTCTTAATGTTTGGTACAGTCAGTGTACAGGACATGTATATAATGAACTCGTAAACATTGTAAATATGACAATAGAATACAGTATTTCAGAACGTGTCCTAGCATATCAATATCAGGCTGGGAAGAATTCGTGATCCCCACCTATCTGCAAGCATGACCAATGGCATAAAAACCATATTGACATGTAAATTCAACCGGAAATACATAAAACATCCAATACATATTTATGCAGTGTCAAGTGGACACATAACCAACCCTGTTATCTACAGTAGACTATGGACAGTGAATTGGGTAAAAATATGTTTGCACCTTTTTTTTTTTAAACGTCACGACAAAACTGTTGAGGTTGGAAAATAGGCTCTCTTTCTTTTTTTTGCCATTCTCAACGCTTAGAGACAGAGAGTTATATACTATTGTAGATAGATAGTTCGAGCTCCACTTAGTTTTTTGAGCAAGAAGCTTGCAACAGCTCAGGTAGGTAGGCTACAAAGTGAGAATGCTGTGACACTTGTTACCTACTGAAAGCTGCTGCTAATCATTACATTTACAGTCATTCAGCAGACGCTCTTATCCAGAGCAATTAGGGTTAAGTGCCTTGCTCAAGGGCACATCGACAGATTTTTCACCTAGTCGGCTCGGGGATTAGAACCAGCGACCTTTCGGTTACTGGCACAACGCTCTTAACCACTAAGCTACCTGCCGTAGATGCCACAACGTTGGAGCACCCCCCCATGATACCCTAGCTATTAAATATCGCTCCATGGAACAGGGGACCAGGGAAAACTATCAACAATGCGGGTTTTGGTGTCATGTCCTCAGGACCACCTGTGAGCCCGCCCGCGACAGACTTCTCATCCCCTTCTCCAAGCACACTACATCATGAATCCCTTATTCAGAGTCTAATAGCATTTCGTGGTCCATTTTGTAGGCTATAATCAATTGCCTATAAAATATATTATTTTATTTCAGATTATATCCTGAAGATGTTGGTTTGGGGCATCTTTTGGTGGAGAAACGTGAAAACTTATTGAGAAACCCTTTTGAGGCGCATCGAAAGCGATACAATGTTGCACCAGTCAACGCCTAGTTTTATAGGCTAAACACCGTATCATCACACGACCTGTCTATTATTAACTAGGGGGTCTGACCAGCGCAGCAGTGCAGGGAGTGGAGAGGTTATTACATATTCCACCTCATTCAGAATTTAAAAAACCTTACATTCATCTGGTTATAGGGCTACGTCATAACGGTTTCTGGTTCGTTCTAGTCAAAACGAGTGACACTGATACTACGCACAGGACCATTATATTTCTAATGAGTAAAACGGCACCTTTACCTCTCTCCAGCGTGTTGTCTTCGCAGTCGAGAATCAACAACTAACTCCTCCCCTCGAACAGCAGAGCAGAGCAGAGCTCCATCAACCCTCTTACTGTTCTAAAACATATCTGGACATCAAAGCTTAACTACAAAATGAGTCAGAGTGAATTTCGCAGGAACCCACGGTCGGAGAAACTGTGGCAAATGACGTTGCGGAGGAGATCCCCCCCTACCCTTTGTAGAGCGAGCTCCCCCGTTATTCCACTCCCAGGCGCGTGTTGGTTCAGGTTGGTGTTGGGGAGGGGTGGGTTTTGGCGTTGGGGAGGGGTGGGTTTTGGCGTTGGGGAGGGGTGGGTGTTGGCGTTGGGGAGGGGTGGGTTTTGGCGTTGGGGAGGGGTGGGTGTTGGCGTTGGGAAGGGGTGGGTGTTGGCGTTGGGGAGGGGTGGGTGTTGGTGTTGGGGTGGGGTGGGTGTTGGGGTGGTGTGGGTGTTGGTGTTGGGTAGGGGTGGGTGTTGGTGTTGGGTAGGGGTGGGTGTTGGGGAGGGGTGGGTGTTGGTGTTGGTGAGGGGTGGGTGTTGGCGTTGGTGAGGGGTGGGTGGGTGTTGGTGTTGGGGTGGGGTGGGTGTTGGTGTTGGGAAGGGGTGGGTGTTGGTGTTGGTGTTGGGGAGGGGTGGGTGTTGGTGTTGGGAAGGGGTGGGTGTTGGGGTGGGGTGGGTGTTAGTGTTAGTGTTGGTGTTGGGGAGGGGTGGGTGTTGGTGTTGGGGTGGGGTGGGTGTTGGTGTTGGGGTGGGGTGGGTGTTGGTGTTGGGGAGGGGTGGGTGTTGGTGAGGGGTGGGTGTTGGTGTTGGTGTTGGGGTGGGGTGGGTGTTGGTGTTGGTGTTGGGAAGGGGTGGGTGTTGGTGTTGTGTGGGTGTTGGTGTTGGTGTTGGGGAGGGGTGGGTGTTGGTGTTGGGAAGGGGTGGGTGTTGGTGTTGGTGTTGGGGAGGGGTGGGTGTTGGTGTTGGGTGTTGGTGTTGGAAGGGGTGGGTGTTGGTGTTGTGTGGGTGTTGGTGTTGGTGTTGGGAAGGGGTGGGTGTTGGTGTTGTGTGGGTGTTGGTGTTGGTGTTGGGGAGGGGTGGGTGTTGGTGTTGGGAAGGGGTGGGTGTTGGTGTTGGTGTTGGTGTTGGTGTTGGGGAGGGGTGGGTGTTGGTGTTGGGGTGGGGTGGGTGTTGGTGTTGGGGAGAGGTGGGTGTTGGGGAGGGGTGGGTGTTGGTGTTGGGGTGGGTGGGTGTTGGTGTTGGGGAGGGGTGGGTGTTGGTGTTGGGGAGGGGTGGGTGTTGGTGTTGTGTGGGTGTTGGTGTTGGTGTTGGGGAGGGGTGGGTGTTGGTGTTGGGAAGGGGTGGGTGTTGGTGTTGGTGTTGGTGTTGGGGCGGGGTGGGTGTTGGTGTTGGGGTGGGGTGGGTGTTGGTGTTGGGGAGGGGTGGGTGTTGGTGTTGGGGAGGGGTGGGTGTTGGTGTTGGGGAGGGGTGGGTGTTGGTGTTGGTGTTGGGGTGGGTGGGTGTTGGTGTTGGGGAGGGGTGGGTGTTGGTGTTGGGGTGGGGTGGGTGTTGGTGTTGGGGAGGGGTGGGTGTTGGTGTTGGGGTGGGGTGGGTGTTGGTGTTGGGGTGGGGCGGGGTGGGTGTTGGTGTTGGGGAGGGGTGGGTGTTGGTGTTGGGGTGGGGTGGGGTGGGTGGGTGTTGGTGTTGGGAAGGGGTGGGTGTTGGTGTTGTGTGGGTGTTGGTGTTGGGGAGGGGTGGGTGTTGGTGTTGGTGTTGGGGTGGGGTGGGTGTTGGTGTTGGGGAGGGGTGGGTGTTGGTGTTGGGGTGGGTGTTGGTGTTGGTGTTGGGGTGGGGTGGGTGTTGGTGTTGGGGAGGGGTGGGTGTTGGTGTTGGGGTGGGGTGGGTGTTGGTGTTGGGGAGGGGTGGGTGGGTGTTGGTGAGGGGTGGGTGGGTGTTGGTGTTGGGGTGGGGTGGGTGTTGGTGTTGGTGTTGGTGTTGGGAAGGGGTGGGTGTTGGTGTTGTGTGGGTGTTGGTGTTGGTGTTGGTGTTGGGGAGGGGTGGGTGTTGGTGTTGGGAAGGGGTGGGTGTTGGTGTTGGTGTTGGGGAGGGGTGGGTGTTGGTGTTGGGTGTTGGTGTTGGTGTTGGGAAGGGGTGGGTGTTGGTGTTGTGTGGGTGTTGGTGTTGGTGTTGGGAAGGGGTGGGTGTTGGTGTTGTGTGGGTGTTGGTGTTGGTGTTGGTGTTGGGGAGGGGTGGGTGTTGGTGTTGGGAAGGGGTGGGTGCTGGTGTTGGTGTTGGTGTTGGGGAGGGGTGGGTGTTGGTGTTGGTGTTGGGGTGGGGTGGGTGTTGGTGTTGGGGAGGGGTGGGTGTTGGTGTTGGGGAGGGGTGGGTGTTGGTGTTGGTGTTGGGGAGGGGTGGGTGTTGGTGTTGTGTGGGTGTTGGTGTTGGTGTTGGGGAGGGGTGGGTGTTGGTGTTGGGAAGGGGTGGGTGTTGGTGTTGGTGTTGGTGTTGGGGAGGGGTGGGTGTTGGTGTTGGGGTGGGGTGGGTGTTGGTGTTGGGGAGGGGTGGGTGTTGGTGTTGGGGAGGGGTGGGTGTTGGTGTTGGTGTTGGTGTTGGGGTGGGTGGGTGTTGGTGTTGGGGAGGGGTGGGTGTTGGGGTGGGTGTTGGTGTTGGGGAGGGGTGGGTGTTGGTGTTGGGGTGGGGTGGGTGTTGGTGTTGGGGTGGGGCGGGGTGGGTGTTGGTGTTGGGGAGGGGTGGGGTGGGTGGGTGTTGGTGTTGGGAAGGGGTGGGTGTTGGTGTTGTGTGGGTGTTGGTGTTGGGGAGGGGTGGGTGTTGGTGTTGGTGTTGGGGTGGGGTGGGTGTTGGTGTTGGGGAGGGGTGGGTGTTGGTGTTGGGGTGGGTGTTGGTGTTGGTGTTGGGGTGGGGTGGGTGTTGGTGTTGGGGAGGGGTGGGTGTTGGTTTTGGGGTGGGTGTTGGTGTTGGTGTTGGTGTTGGGGTGGGGTGGGTGTTGGTGTTGGGGAGGGGTGGGGTGGGTGTTGGTGTTGGGGTGGGGTGGGTGTTGTTGTTGGGGAGGGGTGGGTGTTGGTGTTGGGGTGGGGTGGGTGTTGGGGAGGGGTGGGTGTTGGTGTTGGGGTGGGTGTTGGTGTTGGTGTTGGGGTGGGGTGGGTGTTGGTGTTGGGGAGGGGTGGGTGTTGGTGTTGGGAAGGGGTGGGTGTTGGGGAGGGGTGGGTGTTGGTGTTGGTGTTGGGGTGGGGTGGGTGTTGGTGTTGGGGAGGGGTGGGTGTTGGTGTTGGGGTGGGTGGGTGTTGGTGTTGGTGTTGGTGTTGGGGTGGGTGTTGGTGTTGGGGAGGGGTGGGTGTTGGGGAGGGGTGGGTGTTGGTGTTGGGGTGGGTGTTGGTGTTGGTGTTGGGGTGGGGTGGGTGTTGGTGTTGGGGAGGGGTGGGTGTTGGTGTTGGGGTGGGTGGGTGTTGGTGTTGGTGTTGGTGTTGGGGTGGGTGTTGGTGTTGGGGAGGGGTGGGTGTTGGTGTTGGGGTGGGGTGGGTGTTGGTGTTGGTGTTGGGGAGGGGTGGGTTGGTGTAGCAGTCGGCCTGACTGCAGGTGGCACACTCCAGTGACATAGACCAATGGGATCACGCAGAAATAAAGGGTCCCTCTCTGTTTCATAAATATCTCAGCCTCATCAAATGTTACAACACAGCCTCGTTCATTCAGTTTGAAATGGGTTAAACATTAAGTATCACGCAATTTCCGAAATGTAGCGTAAAAGTCTGCAAAAGTCTGCATTCAATAGGCTTAACCTGCCACCCCCCCCCAAAAAAAAAATTGGTTAAAGGAATGTGCAACGTTTGTGAGCTTGATAAATTCCCCAACACAGACATTTTAAGAGATTGAATAAGAATATATACGAATATAATAACGTCTTCTTCTTCTGTCACAGCACATGAAATAGACAAAAATAAACATTTCACATGGCTGAAATAATTAGAAACAGCAAAAAACTACAGGTACCAAGACACAGACGACCGGAAATTAATTTAGGAAGCGGAAACACGTGCAACAGCGGAAGAGACTGTATACAATGGAAAACAAAAAATCAATTAAGTTATGAAAAACAATATTAATTGCCTTTCTTTGTCGCCGCTGCACATACAGAAATGGCGGATATCTAGACACGGTAATTTAGGTCTCATTTATGCATGGGTATATGGAGCGTTACTGGGTACACCGGAGAGGTTTATTTAGCTACTAAATTTAGCCAGGTAGATTAACGGTAGCTTGATAAACGTTAGCTAGTCGGCTAATTAAGCACATACTGTACCTGCTGTTTAGCTAGCTAGTAACTGATGTTAACCATTGCCTGCACGCTATCATTAACTATCAAGCTTTCAGAATACTCCATATATAACAAGCCGGACAGAAATATTTAACAGTAGCTAGCCAACATGTCTTTCGTATGTTACTGTACTATTTTGTTTGGTTTTTCAGACAAATTAGCCTGGTAACGTTGTGCAGTCGTTGACGCTAGCTAGCCAACTAACATCATTAACTAGCTAGCTAGCTAGCTGTCAACAAAGGATCATTAAGGGCCAGGAGCAAGCTAGCAAGCTGCAACAACATTCACATGATAGACAGCGATTTGATCTGTCTGCATCCTGATACTCTACTTGGTGAGCCATCTAGCTCGCTAACTATTCGTTTTTTAACGTGGTATTTTAATCATTGGTGTAGAGCTGGCAGGTCCGTGTATCACACATTCGGTTTGCTAGCTAGTTAGCTAACTAGTAAATGCCTATACCAGAACTATATAGGTAGCTAGGGCCAATTATGCCTGAATTGCTTGAAAATGCATTGGCATATCTTGTTGATTGACATAGCTATTTCTTTGTGTTTGTGTGTCTACTAGAACCACTGGAGAAGTTCCTGAGGTCTTTCAGAAGAGAGAGGCTGACCGGAAGATGCCAAGAAGAAAACAACAGCATCCTCAACCTGTCAAGTGTAAGGGCTGAAACTGTCACAGTCTTATAACTGTAGGCTGAAACTGTCACTTTCTTATAACTGTAAGCCACTGTTGTAGTCCTGTGTAGCTCAGTTGGTAGAGCATGGCGCTTGCAACGCCAGGGTTGTGGGTTCGATTCCCACGTTGGACCAGTATGGAAATGTTTTTGTGATGTAAAAGAATGAGACAAAGATAAATCATGTCAGAACTTTTTCCACCTTTAATGTGACCTATAACGTGAACAATTCAGTTGAAAAACAAACTGAAATCTTTGAGGAAAAACTAAAAATAACCTGGTTGCAAAAGTGTGCACACCCTTAAACTAATACATTGTTGATGCACCTTTTGATTTTATTACAGCACTCAGTCTTTTTGGGTAGGAGTCTATTAGCGTTGCACATCTTGACGTGGCAATATTTGCCCACTCTTCTTTGCAAAAGCGCTCCAAATCTGTCAGATTGCGAGGACATCTCCTGTGCACAGCCCTCTTCAGATCACCCCAGAGATGTTCAATTGGATTCAGGTCTGGGCTCTGGCTGGGCCATTCCAAAACGTTAATGTTCTTCTGGTGAAGCCATGCTTTTGTGGATTTGGATGTGTGCTTTGGGTCGTTGTCGTGCTGAAAGGTGAACTTCCTCTTCAGCTTTCTAACGGACGCCTGAAGGTTTTGTGCCAAAATTGCCTGGTATTTGGAACTGTTCATAATTCCCTCCACCCTGACTAAGGCCCCGGTTCCAGCTGAAGAAAAACAGCCCCAAAGCATGATGCTGCCACCACCATGCTTCACTGTGGGTATGGTGTTCTTTGGGTGATGTGCAGTGTTGTTTTTGCGCCAAACATACCTTTTGGAATTATGGCCAAAAAGTTCAACCTTGGTTTCATCAGACCATAACACATTTTCCCACGTGCTTCTGGGGGACTTGATGTTTGTTTTTGCAAACTTCAGCCGGGCTTGGATGTTTTTCTTTGTAAGAAAAGGCTTCCGTCTTGCCACCCTACCCCATAGCCCATTCATATGAAGAATACGGGAGATTGTTGTCACATGTAGCACACAGCCAGTACTTGCCAGAAATGCATGCAGTTCCTTTAATGTTGCTGTAGGCCTCTTCGAAGCCTTCCTGACCAGTTTTCTCATCTTTTCATAAATGTTGGAGGGACGTCCAGTTCTTGGTAATGTCTCTGTTGTGCCATATTTTCTCCACTTGATGATGACTGTCTTCACTGTGTTCCATGGTATATGTAATGCTTTGGAAATTATTTTGTACCCTTCTCCTGACTGATATCTTTCAACAATGACATCCCTCTGATGCCTTGGAAGCTCTCTGCGGACCATGGCTTTGCTCTGAGATGCAACTAAGAAAATGTCAGGAAAATCCTACTAGAACAGCTGAACATTATTTGTGATTAATCAGAGTCACTTTAAATGATGGCAGGTGTGTAATGACTTCTATTTAACATGAGTTTGAATGTGATTGGTTAATTCTGAACACAGCCACATCCCCAGTGATAAGAGGGTGTGCACACTGATGCAACCAGGTTATTGTAAGGTTTTCATTTTTCCCCCCTCGAACATTTCGGTTTGTTTTTCAATTGAATTGTTCACATTATAGGTCACATTAACAGTGGAAAAAGTTCTGACATGATTTATCTTTGTCTCATTCTTTTACATCACAAAAACCTGGCATTTTAACAGGGGTGGGTATACTTTTTATATCCCCTGTATGCACTCACTAACTGTAAGTGGCTCTGGATAAATGACTAAAATGTAAATGGCAGTGGCTCTGTCCCAATTTCTCTTTCTGCGATTTACTCGCATCCAATCTCCTCGCCTCCTCAACCATATTGAAGGAAAATGCCCGCGGTCCCTCCTTCCAATGAGGAGAGGAGATGGGAATCGAGGAAAGGTGACTCGAATATGATATGATACAGGAAATATCCCCGAATACGTCATAGAAACACTTAACCCAGGCGTCTTTGTTCTTGTCGATGGCAGCAGATGGGCTCTTGTCATTAACATTGGCTACTGCCTTAACCACAGTCCTCCCCTCCTATGGTGAAAGACAAATGAAGGGTACGTCCCAAATGGCACCCTATCCTAGCCTGATGACTCGTACTAAATTCTTCCGCTGCTCTGTCGTTCACTACATACTTTAGTCTGAGACTCATTGAAGTCGTTTGTGGTGACGAGGGTGCATGAGGGGCGTTGTACAAAACAGTCATCAACGATTGGGTCGTCTCTAACTAAATCAGAGTATCAAAGCCAACGACTGATTTTTCAAACCGTCGCTTTACCCACGTGCGTTCTGGCTCTGGCCCGACCCATCGGTTGGTTTCTGGAGTAATCAGACGACCCCGAATGTGTTGGCATTCGGTGAAGGGGTCGGGGGGGGGGGGAGCCACTCGGATCCAGACTCATTGAGGAGAAGAAACTAACGTCTGTGGGTGTGGCGTAGCGTTTGGCCCGAGCAAGGAGTCTGGGTAGCCAGGAAAATCCTATTCCCTAGATAGTGCACTACATTTGACCAGGGTCCCAAATATAGCTCTGGTCAAAAGCAGTGTATCATACAGGGAGGCAGCAACAGACTCATGTGCTGTCACGCATCACATTCTCCACTAGAGGGCAGCAGAGTATTAGTTCATTCAGAAAGCCTTTGAAAGGGATACTTTGGGATGTTAACACTACTTCCCCAGAGTCAGATGAACTCGTGGATACCATTTTCATGTCTCTGTGTCCATTTATGAAGGAAGTTAGAGGTACTTTCCCGAGCCAATGCTAACTAGCGTTGGCACAATGACTGGAAGTCTACAAGTATCTACTAGCATGCTAGCAGATACCCATAGACTTCCAGTCATTGCCGAAATCCCGAAGGATCCCTTTAACTGTGGCAGACAGTCTTGGAAATTACAGGCAGCTGGTGTCTTTGACTATTGAATATTCATAGCTGTGTGTCAAGGGTGTTTTCTACATTAACTTGGAGAAATTAGAATTTCTGTAATTTAGGCTGGAAAAACATGGCTTGATTAAATATTAAATTGCCTTCTCACATCCTTATGACTTCTAACCTTCATGTAAAGCTATTTTCTAGCAGTCCCTGACGAATATAAATAAAGGCTATGTAAAAAATAAAATTACTGTGACATTATGGTACTTCTCAGGGCATTTTTAATCATCTTATTTTTTTTGTTTTATATGATGATGTATTCTGAAGATGGAGTAGTAACCGCTGGAGCTCCAGGAAGCCTGACCTTGTATTGTAATGTAATGCTAGATCTAATTGTTGCTTTGTGTTTCAGTGGATTCTGAAGATGGAGTAGTAACCATTGGAGCTCCAGGAAGCCTGACCTTGAAGGCAGATTTCCTTCTGGGACACGACCTTGAGTTTGGTGACTCCGACCATGACAAGACCCTAGGCCTGGACGACAAATACTCAGGTTGGTGCTTCATTTATTAAAGCTTTATTCAGACAGGTTGGTGTTTCATTTATTAAAGCTTTATTCAGACAGGTTGGTGCTTCAGTTATTAAAGCTTTATTCAGACGGGTTGGTGCTTCATTTATTAAAGCTTTATTCAGACAGGTTGGTGCTTCATTTATTAAAGCTTTATTCAGACAGGTTGGTGCTTCATTTATTAAAGCTTTATTCAGACAGGTTGGTGCTTCATTTATTAAAGCTTTATTCAGACAGGTTGGTGCTTCAGTTATTAAAGCTTTATTCAGACAGGTTGGTGCTTCATTTATTAAAGCTTTATTCAGACAGGTTGGTGCTTCATTTATTAAAGCTTTATTCAGACAGGTTGGTGCTTCATTTATTAAAGCTTTATTCAGACAGGTTGGTGCTTCATTTATTAAAGCTTTATTCAGACAGGTTGGTGCTTCAGTTATTAAAGCTTTATTCAGACAGGTTGGTGCTTCATTTATTAAAGCTTTATTCAGACAGGTTGGTGCTTCATTTATTAAAGCTTTATTCAGACAGGTTGGTGCTTCAGTTATTAAAGCTTTATTCAGACAGGTTGGTGCTTCATTTATTAAAGCTTTATTCAGACAGGTTGGTGCTTCATTTATTAAAGCTTTATTCAGACAGGTTGGTGCTTCAGTTATTAAAGCTTTATTCAGACAGGTTGGTGCTTCAGTTATTAAAGCTTTATTCAGACAGGTTGGTGCTTCATTTATTAAAGCTTTATTCAGACAGGTTGGTGCTTCATTTATTAAAGCTTTATTCAGACAGGTTGGTGCTTCATTTATTAAAGCTTTATTCAGACAGGTTGGTGCTTCATTTATTAAAGCTTTATTCAGACAGGTTGGTGCTTCATTTATTAAAGCATTATTCAGACAGGTTGGTGCTTCAGTTATTAAAGCTTTATTCAGACAGGTTGGTGCTTCATTTATTAAAGCTTTATTCAGACAGGTTGGTGCTTCATTTATTAAAGCTTTATTCAGACAGGTTGGTGCTTCAGTTATTAAAGCTTTATTCAGACAGGTTGGTGCTTCATTTATTAAAGCTTTATTCAGACAGGTTGGTGCTTCAGTTATTAAAGCTTTATTCAGACAGGTTGGTGCTTCAGTTATTAAAGCTTTATTCAGACAGGTTGGTGCTTCATTTATTAAAGCTTTATTCAGACAGGTTGGTGCTTCATTTATTAAAGCTGTATTCAGACAGGTTGGTGCTTCATTTATTAAAGCTGTATTCAGACAGGTTGGTGCTTCATTTATTAAAGCTTTATTCAGACAGGTTGGTGCTTCATTTATTAAAGCTTTATTCAGACAGGTTGGTGCTTCATTTATTAAAGCTTTATTCAGACAGGTTGGTGCTTCAGTTATTAAAGCTTTATTCAGACAGGTTGGTGCTTCATTTATTAAAGCTTTATTCAGACAGGTTGGTGCTTCATTTATTAAAGCTTTATTCAGACAGGTTGGTGCTTCAGTTATTAAAGCTTTATTCAGACAGGTTGGTGCTTCATTTATTAAAGCTTTATTCAGACAGGTTGGTGCTTCATTTATTAAAGCTTTATTCAGACAGGTTGGTGCTTCAGTTATTAAAGCTTTATTCAGACAGGTTGGTGCTTCAGTTATTAAAGCTTTATTCAGACAGGTTGGTGCTTCATTTATTAAAGCTTTATTCAGACAGGTTGGTGCTTAATTTATTAAAGCTTTATTCAGACAGGTTGGTGCTTCATTTATTAAAGCTTTATTCAGACAGGTTGGTGCTTCATTTATTAAAGCTTTATTCAGACAGGTTGGTTCTTCAGTTATTAAAGCTTTATTCAGACAGGTTGGTACTTCATTTATTAAAGCTTTATTCAGACAGGTTGGTGCTTCATTTATTAAAGCTTTATTCAGACAGGTTGGTGCTTCATTTATTAAAGCTTTATTCAGACAGGTTGGTGCTTCATTTATTAAAGCTTTATTCAGACAGGTTGGTGCTTCAGTTATTAAAGCTTTATTCAGACAGGTTGGTGCTTCATTTATTAAAGCTTTATTCAGACAGGTTGGTGCTTCATTTATTAAAGCTTTATTCAGACAGGTTGGTGCTTCAGTTATTAAAGCTTTATTCAGACAGGTTGGTGCTTCAGTTATTAAAGCTTTATTCAGACAGGTTGGTGCTTCATTTATTAAAGCTTTATTCAGACAGGTTGGTGCTTAATTTATTAAAGCTTTATTCAGACAGGTTGGTCCTTCATTTATTAAAGCTTTATTCAGACAGGTTGGTGCTTCATTTATTAAAGCTTTATTCAGACAGGTTGGTGCTTCAGTTATTAAAGCTTTATTCAGACAGGTTGGTACTTCATTTATTAAAGCTTTATTCAGACAGGTTGGTGCTTCATTTATTAAAGCTTTATTCAGACAGGTTGGTGCTTCATTTATTAAAGCTTTATTCAGACAGGTTGGTGCTTCATTTATTAAAGCTTTATTCAGACAGGTTGGTGCTTCAGTTATTAAAGCTTTATTCAGACAGGTTGGTACTTCATTTATTAAAGCTTTATTCAGACAGGTTGGTGCTTCATTTATTAAAGCTTTATTCAGACAGGTTGGTGCTTCATTTATTAAAGCTTTATTCAGACAGGTTGGTGCTTCATTTATTAAAGCTTTATTCAGACAGGTTGGTGCTTCATTTATTAAAGCTTTATTCAGACAGGTTGGTGCTTCATTTATTAAAGCTTTATTCAGACAGGTTGGTGCTTCAGTTATTAAAGCTTTATTCAGACAGGTTGGTGCTTCAGTTATTAAAGCTTTATTCAGACAGGTTGGTGCTTCATTTATTAAAGCTTTATTCAGACAGGTTGGTGCTTAATTTATTAAAGCTTTATTCAGACAGGTTGGTGCTTCATTTATTAAAGCTTTATTCAGACAGGTTGGTGCTTCATTTATTAAAGCTTTATTCAGACAGGTTGGTTCTTCAGTTATTAAAGCTTTATTCAGACAGGTTGGTACTTCATTTATTAAAGCTTTATTCAGACAGGTTGGTGCTTCATTTATTAAAGCTTTATTCAGACAGGTTGGTGCTTCATTTATTAAAGCTTTATTCAGACAGGTTGGTGCTTCATTTATTAAAGCTTTATTCAGACAGGTTGGTGCGTCATTTATTAAAGCTTTATTCAGACAGGTTGGTGCTTCAGTTATTAAAGCTTTATTCAGACAGGTTGGTACTTCATTTATTAAAGCTTTATTCAGACAGGTTGGTGCTTCATTTATTAAAGCTTTATTCAGACAGGTTGGTGCTTCAGTTATTAAAGCTTTATTCAGACAGGTTGGTGCTTCATTTATTAAAGCTTTATTCAGACAGGTTGGTGCTTCATTTATTAAAGCTTTATTCAGACAGGTTGGTGCTTCAGTTATTAAAGCTTTATTCAGACAGGTTGGTGCTTCAGTTATTAAAGCTTTATTCAGACAGGTTGGTGCTTCATTTATTAAAGCTTTATTCAGACAGGTTGGTGCTTAATTTATTAAAGCTTTATTCAGACAGGTTGGTCCTTCATTTATTAAAGCTTTATTCAGACAGGTTGGTGCTTCATTTATTAAAGCTTTATTCAGACAGGTTGGTGCTTCAGTTATTAAAGCTTTATTCAGACAGGTTGGTACTTCATTTATTAAAGCTTTATTCAGACAAGTTGGTGCTTCATTTATTAAAGCTTTATTCAGACAGGTTGGTGCTTCATTTATTAAAGCTTTATTCAGACAGGTTGGTGCTTCATTTATTAAAGCTTTATTCAGACAGGTTGGTGCTTCAGTTATTAAAGCTTTATTCAGACAGGTTGGTACTTCATTTATTAAAGCTTTATTCAGACAGGTTGGTGCTTCATTTATTAAAGCTTTATTCAGACAGGTTGGTGCTTCATTTATTAAAGCTTTATTCAGACAGGTTGGTGCTTCATTTATTAAAGCTTTATTCAGACAGGTTGGTGCTTCATTTATTAAAGCTTTATTCAGACAGGTTGGTGCTTCATTTATTAAAGCTTTTCAGACTGGTTTGTTTTGTTGGACGGAAATATAACTTGAGATGTGGGGCACTAAACTAGACAATTGTTAGGCCTAAATCAGTACAGAAAAGTATGAAAATGTAAGTTGCTCTGAGTAAGAGTATCTGCTAAATGGCTAACATGTCATGTAAATGTCATGCATTGGTGGGCGATCAAATATATTTTGCAAGAGAGACCTGTTCCATGATAGCAGCGTGTCATGGAGGTCAAAAAGTTACTACTGAATTAATCTTGCATTGGCAGACACATTTGAGATGTTCTGGAGACCACCAAACAAAGAACAGTCGGGGGTCAAGGTATGGCTGGGCGATATATTGTGAATACCTGTATACCGGTATGGATTCGCATACCGGTATGGATTTTACAATACCGTCTATAACGGTATTTTTGATACAGTGCTGAATTAAATGAAAAGTTCTACAAATTGGACTACTTCACTGTCAGTTTGGTCCTAGTTTGGTTGAGTGTGTATAACCATCAGTATTGGAGAAAGCTCATTAAAACCACTTAGGATTCATGTGTTGCCATTCTAGGTTCATGCACTACTCATAAAACATCAACGTCAAAAATGAGAAAAATATTGTGAAATGATATATTGGCCCTATCGCCCAGTCCTATATCAAGGTCTTGAGGCCTGAGTTATCTGCATAACCTGCATACTAGCCTTGTTGGGTTTTAGACTGATGCCTTGTTGGGTTTTAAACTGATGCCTTGTTGGGTTTTAGACTGATGCCTTGTTGGGTTTTAGACTGATGCCTTGTTGGGTTTTAAACTGATGCCTTGTTGGGTTTTAGACTGATGCCTTGTTGGGTTTTAGACTGATGCCTTGTTGGGTTTTAGACTGATGCCTTGTTGGGTTTTAGACTGATGCCTTGTTGGGTTTTAGACTGATGCCTTGTTGGGTTTTAGACTGATGCCTTGTTGGGTTTTAGACTGATGCCTTGTTGGGTTTTAGACTGATGCCTTGTTGGGTTTTAGACTGATGCCTTGTTGGGTTTTAGACTGTTGCCTTGTTGGGTTTTAGACTGATGCCTTGTTGGGTTTTAGACTGATGCCTTGTTGGGTTTTAGACTGTTGCCTTGTTGGGTTTTAGACTGATGCCTTGTTGGGTTTTAGACTGATGCCTTGTTGGGTTTTAGACTGTTGCCTTGTTGGGTTTTAGACTGATGCCTTGTTGGGTTTTAGACTGTTGCCTTGTTGGGTTTTAGACTGATGCCTTGTTGGGTTTTAGACTGATGCCTTGTTGGGTTTTAGACTGATGCCTTGTTGGGTTTTAGACTGTTGCCTTGTTGGGTTTTAGACTGATGCCTTGTTGGGTTTTAGACTGTTGCCTTGTTGGGTTTTAGACTGATGCCTTGTTGGGTTTTAGACTGTTGCCTTGTTGGGTTTTAGACTGATGCCTTGTTGGGTTTTAGACTGTTGCCTTGTTGGGTTTTAGACTGATGCCTTGTTGGGTTTTAGACTGATGCCTTGTTGGGTTTTAGACTGATGCCTTGTTGGGTTTTAGACTGATGCCTTGTTGGGTTTTAGACTGTTGCCTTGTTGGGTTTTAGACTGATGCCTTGTTGGGTTTTAGACTGTTGCCTTGTTGGGTTTTAGACTGATGCCTTGTTGGGTTTTAGACGGATGCCTTGTTGGGTTTTAGACGGATGCCTTGTTGGGTTTTAGACTGTTGCCTTGTTGGGTTTTAGACTGATGCCTTGTTGGGTTTTAGACTGATGCCTTGTTGGGTTTTAGACTGATGCCTTGTTGGGTTTTAGACTGATGCCTTGTTGGGTTTTAGACTGATGCCTTGTTGGGTTTTAGACTGATGCCTTGTTGGGTTTTAGACTGTTGCCTTGTTGGGTTTTAGACTGATGCCTTGTTGGGTTTTAGACTGATGCCTTGTTGGGTTTTAGACTGTTGCCTTGTTGGGTTTTAGACTGATGCCTTGTTGGGTTTTAGACTGATGCCTTGTTGGGTTTTAGACTGTTGCCTTGTTGGGTTTTAGACTGATGCCTTGTTGGGTTTTAGACTGTTGCCTTGTTGGGTTTTAGACTGATGCCTTGTTGGGTTTTAGACTGATGCCTTGTTGGGTTTTAGACTGATGCCTTGTTGGGTTTTAGACTGTTGCCTTGTTGGGTTTTAGACTGATGCCTTGTTGGGTTTTAGACTGTTGCCTTGTTGGGTTTTAGACTGATGCCTTGTTGGGTTTTAGACTGTTGCCTTGTTGGGTTTTAGACTGATGCCTTGTTGGGTTTTAGACTGTTGCCTTGTTGGGTTTTAGACTGATGCCTTGTTGGGTTTTAGACTGATGCCTTGTTGGGTTTTAGACTGATGCCTTGTTGGGTTTTAGACTGATGCCTTGTTGGGTTTTAGACTGTTGCCTTGTTGGGTTTTAGACTGATGCCTTGTTGGGTTTTAGACTGTTGCCTTGTTGGGTTTTAGACTGATGCCTTGTTGGGTTTTAGACGGATGCCTTGTTGGGTTTTAGACGGATGCCTTGTTGGGTTTTAGACTGTTGCCTTGTTGGGTTTTAGACTGATGCCTTGTTGGGTTTTAGACTGATGCCTTGTTGGGTTTTAGACTGATGCCTTGTTGGGTTTTAGACTGATGCCTTGTTGGGTTTTAGACTGATGCCTTGTTGGGTTTTAGACTGATGCCTTGTTGGGTTTTAGACTGATGCCTTGTTGGGTTTTAGACTGATGCCTTGTTGGGTTTTAGACTGATGCCTTGTTGGGTTTTAGACGGATGCCTTGTTGGGTTTTAGACGGATGCCTTGTTGGGTTTTAGACTGATGCCTTGTTGGGTTTTAGACTGATGCCTTGTTGGGTTTTAGACTGATGCCTTGTTGGGTTTTAGACTGATGCCTTGTTGGGTTTTAGACTGATGCCTTGTTGGGTTTTAGACTGTTGCCTTGTTGGGTTTTAGACTGATGCCTTGTTGGGTTTTAGACTGTTGCCTTGTTGGGTTTTAGACTGATGCCTTGTTGGGTTTTAGACTGATGCCTTGTTGGGTTTTAGACTGATGCCTTGTTATTTTATAATGTCAGGTATGATGGGGCTGTTGTTTGCTACCTAAAGGCTGTATTACCAAGACAACGGCAGGCACCAGTCATGACCTCAGTCAGATCCCTAAAGGCTGTATTACCAAGACAACGGCAGGCACCAGTCATGACCTCAGTCAGATCCCTAAAGGCTGTATTACCAAGACAACGGCAGGCACCAGTCATGACCTCAGTCAGATCCCTAAAGGCTGTATTACCAAGACAACGGCAGGCACCAGTCATGACCTCAGTCAGATCCCTAAAGGCTGTATTACCAAGACAACGGCAGGCACCAGTCATGACCTCAGTCAGATCCCTAAAGGCTGTATTACCAAGACAACGGCAGGCACCAGTCATGACCTCAGTCAGATCCCTAAAGGCTGTATTACCAAGACAACGGCAGGCACCAGTCATGACCTCAGTCAGATCCCTAAAGGCTGTATTACCAAGACAACGGCAGGCACCAGTCATGACCTCAGTCAGATCCCTAAAGGCTGTATTACCACCACAACGGCAGGCACCAGTCATGACCTCAGTCAGATCCCTAAAGGCTGTATTACCAAGACAACGGCAGGCACCAGTCATGACCTCCGTCAGATCCCTAAAGGCTGTATTACCAAGACAACGGCAGGCACCAGTCATGACCTCAGTCAGATCCCTAAAGGCTGTATTACCAAGACAACGGCAGGCACCAGTCATGACCTCAGTCAGATCCCTAAAGGCTGTATTACCAAGACAACGGCAGGCACCAGTCATGACCTCAGTCAGATCCCTAAAGGCTGTATTACCAAGACAACGGCAGGCACCAGTCATGACCTCAGTCAGATCCCTAAAGGCTGTATTACCAAGACAACGGCAGGCACCAGTCATGACCTCAGTCAGATCCCTAAAGGCTGTATTACCAAGACAACGGCAGGCACCAGTCATGACCTCAGTCAGATCCCTAAAGGCTGTATTACCAAGACAACGGCAGGCACCAGTCATGACCTCAGTCAGATCCCTAAAGGCTGTATTACCAAGACAACGGCAGGCACCAGTCATGACCTCAGTCAGATCCCTAAAGGCTGTATTACCAAGACAACGGCAGGCACCAGTCATGACCTCAGTCAGATCCCTAAAGGCTGTATTACCAAGACAACGGCAGGCACCAGTCATGACCTCAGTCAGATCCCTAAAGGCTGTATTACCAAGACAACGGCAGGCACCAGTCATGACCTCAGTCAGATCCCTAAAGGCTGTATTACCAAGACAACGGCAGGCACCAGTCATGACCTCAGTCAGATCCCTAAAGGCTGTATTACCAAGACAACGGCAGGCACCAGTCATGACCTCAGTCAGATCCCTAAAGGCTGTATTACCAAGACAACGGCAGGCACCAGTCATGACCTCAGTCAGATCCCTAAAGGCTGTATTACCAAGACAACGGCAGTCACCAGTCATGACCTCAGTCAGATCCCTAAAGGCTGTATTACCAAGACAACGGCAGGCACCAGTCATGACCTCAGTCAGATCCCTAAAGGCTGTATTACCAAGACAACGGCAGGCACCAGTCATGACCTCAGTCAGATCCCTAAAGGCTGTATTACCAAGACAACGGCAGGCACCAGTCATGACCTCAGTCAGATCCCTAAAGGCTGTATTACCACCACAACGGCAGGCACCAGTCATGACCTCAGTCAGATCCCTAAAGGCTGTATTACCAAGACAACGGCAGTCACCAGTCATGACCTCAGTCAGATCCCTAAAGGCTGTATTACCAAGACAACGGCAGGCACCAGTCATGACCTCAGTCAGATCCCTAAAGGCTGTATTACCAAGACAACGGCAGTCACCAGTCATGACCTCAGTCAGATCCCTAAAGGCTGTATTACCAAGACAACGGCAGGCACCAGTCATGACCTCAGTCAGATCCCTAAAGGCTGTATTACCAAGACAACGGCAGGCACCAGTCATGACCTCAGTCAGATCCCTAAAGGCTGTATTACCAAGACAACGGCAGTCACCAGTCATGACCTCAGTCAGATCCCTAAAGGCTGTATTACCAAGACAACGGCAGGCACCAGTCATGACCTCAGTCAGATCCCTAAAGGCTGTATTACCAAGACAACGGCAGTCACCAGTCATGACCTCAGTCAGATACCCTGTGGCCGTTGTTCACAGTAATCTCATGCAAAACTGCGCAAATTGAATGGCACTGATGGGTAGTCTACCAAACTTGCTAACGACCCTTGTTAATGGCCTGGGCCCGGTTTCCCGATAGCGATGGAATTTAGGTTTGAATGTTTTAACGATGCATCCAGTGCTTTTTATTTTTATTTTATTTATTTCACCTTTATTTAACCAGGTAAACCAGTTGAGAAGAAGTTCTCATTTACAACTGCGACCTGGCCAAGATAAAGCAAAGCAGTGCGATAAAAACAACAACACAGAGTTACATATGGGGTAAAACAAAACAAAGTCAAAAAAATACAACAGAAATACATATATATACAGTGTGTGCAAATTTAGCAAGTTATGGAGGTAAGGCAATAAAATAGGCTATAGTGCAAAATAATTACAATTAGTATTAACACTGGAATGATAGATGTGCAAGAGATGATGTGCAAATAGAGATACTGGGGTACAAATGAGCAAAATAAATAACAATATAGGGATGAGGTAGTTGGGCGGGCTAATTTCAGATGGGCTGTGTACAGGTGCAGTGATCGGTAAGGTGCTCTGACAACTGATGCTTAAAGTTAGTGAGGGAGATAAGTGTCTCCAGCTTCAGAGATTTTTGCAATTTGTTCCAGTCATTGGCAGCAGAGAACTGGAAGGAATTGCGGCCAAAGGAGGTGTTGGCTTTGGGGATGACCAGTGAGATATACCCGCTGGAGCGCAGACTACGGGTGGGTGTTGCTATGGTGACCAATGAGCTAAGATAAGGCGGGGATTTGAGCTGGATCCTGCCGGAACAGGATCTGGATCCTCTCCGTTTTGGACTGTTTCGTTCCGGAACCCATTTAACCTCCCGAGTGGCGCAGTGGTCTAAGGCAACGCAGTGCTAGCTGTGCCACTAGAGATCCTGGTTCGAATCCAGGCTCTGTCGTAGCCGGCCGCGACCGGGAGACCCATGGGGCGGCGCACAATTGGCCCAGCGTCGTCCAGGGTAGGGGAGGGAATGGCTGGCAGGGATGTAGCTCAGGTGGTAGAGCATGGCGTTTGCAACGCCAAGGTTGTGGGTTCGATTCCCATGGGGGGGGGGGTCAGTATGAAAAAATAAAAATAATGTATGCACTAACTGTAAGTCGCTCTGGATAAGAGCGTCTGCTAAATGACTAAACTGTAAACTATTTGGCCGGATGCAGTAGGCATGCCTCTCCTGGCATGAATAGCTATTTTCGGTAACATTTTACTTGACACCCAGCGTCGTAACACGGTCATGACCATGTCATAACAGCTGACATAACTTGTTGATAACCTGTTTATAATATGGTCATAACACTGTCATGACACATGTAGACCTGTTGTGACATGAATTGCATTATTTTATGGCTGGTTATGACACCAACCTAAGTGTCAAAACCCACAAAACCTACCACACAAGGCAAAACATTCCATTACACCATAGCCTACCTGTCAACAGTATGTTTATATATATATATATATATACAGTGAGGGAAAAAAGTATTTGATCCCCTGCTGATTTTGTACGTTTGCCCACTGGCAAAGACATGATCAGTCTATAATTTTAATGGTAGGTTTATTTGAACAGTGAGAGACAGAATAACAAAAAAAAAATCCAGAAAAACGCATGTCAAAAATGTTATGAATTTTTTTCATTTTAATGAGGGAAATAAGTATTTGACCCCTCTGCAAAACATGACTTAGTACTTGGTGGCAAAACCCTTGTTGGCAATCACAGAGGTCAGACGTTTCTTGTAGTTTGCCACCAGGTTTGCACACATCTCAGGAGGGATTTTGTCCCACTCTTTGCAGATCTTCTCCAAGTCATTAAGGTTTCGAGGCTGACGTTTGGCAACTCGAACCTTCAGCTCCCTCCACAGATTTTCTATGGGATTAAGGTCTGGAGACTGGCTAGGCCACTCCAGGACCTTAATGTGCTTCTTCTTGAGCCACTCCTTTGTTGCCTTGGCCGTGAGTTTTGGGTCATTGTCATGCTGGAATACCCATCCACGACCCATTTTCAATGCCCTGGCTGAGGGAAGGAGGTTCTCACTCAAGATTTGATGGTACATGGCCCCGTCCATCGTCCCTTTGATGCGGTGAAGTTGTCCTGTCCCCTTAGCATAAAAACACCCCCAAAGCATAATGTTTCCACCTCCATGTTTGACGGTGGGGATGGTGTTCTTGGGGTCATAGGCAGCATTCCTCCTCCTCCAAACACGGTGAGTTGAGTTGATGCCAAAGAGCTCGATTTTGGTCTCATCTGCCCACAACACTTTCACCCAGTTCTCCTCTGAATCATTCAGATGTTCATTGGCAAACTTCAGACGGGCATGTATATGTGCTTTCTTGAGCAGGGGGACCTTGTGGGCGCTGCAGGATATCAGTCCTTCACGGCGTAGTGTGTTACCAATTGTTTTCTTGGTGACTATGGTCCCAGATGCCTTGAGATCATTGACAAGATCCTCCCGTGTAGTTCTGTGCTGATTCCTCACTGTTCTCATGATCATTGCAACTCCACGAGGTGAGATCTTGCATGGAGCCCCAGGCTGAGGAAGATTGACAGTTATTTTGTGTTTCTTCCATTTGCGAATAATCGCACCAACTGTCACCTTCTCACCAAGCTGCTTGGCGATGGTCTTGTAGCCCATTCCAGCCTTGTGTAGGTCTACAATCTTGTCCCTGACATCCTTGGAGAGCTCTTTGGTCTTGGCCATGGTGGAGAGTTTGGAATCTGATTGATTGATTGCTTCTGTGGACAGGTGTCTTTTATACAGGTAACAAGCTGAGATTAGGCGCACTCCCTTAAAGAGTGTGTACCTGTATAAAAGACACCTGGGAGCCAGAAATCTTTCTGATTGAGAGGGGGTCAAATACTTATTTCCGTCATTAAAATGCAAATCAATTTATAACATTTTTGACATGCGTTTTTCTGGATTTTGTTGTTGTTATTTTGTCTCTCACTGTTCAAATAAACCTACCATTAAAATTATAGACTGATCATTTCTTTGTCAGTGGGCAAACGTACAAAATCAGCAGGGGATCAAATACTTTTTTCCCTCACTGTAATAATAAAAGTAAAATAAAGAACAGAGTAGCAACAGCATATGATGATTAGTGGGAGTGTGTTTGTGGGAGTGTGTGTATATACAGTGGGGGAAAAAAGTATTTAGTCAGCCACCAATTGTGCAAGTTCTCCCACTTAAAAAGATGAGAGAGGCCTGTAATTTTCATCATAGGTACACGTCAACTATGACAGACAAAATGAGATTTTTTTCCTCCAGAAAATCACATTGTAGGATTTTTTATGAATTTATTTGCAAATTATGGTGGAAAATAAGTATTTGGTCAATAACAAAAGTTTCTCAATACTTTGTTATATACCCTTTGTTGGCAATGACACAGGTCAAACGTTTTCTGTAAGTCTTCACAAGGTTTTCACACACTGTTGCTGGTATTTTGGCCCATTCCTCCATGCAGATCTCCTCTAGAGCAGTGATGTTTTGGGGCTGTCGCTGGGCAACACAGACTTTCAACTCCCTCCAAAGATTTTCTATGGGGTTGAGATCTGGAGACTGGCTAGGCCACTCCAGGACCTTGAAATGCTTCTTACAAAGCCACTCCTTCGTTGCCCGGGCGGTGTGTTTGGGATCATTGTCATGCTGAAAGACCCAGCCAAGTTTCATCTTCAATGCCCTTGCTGATGGAAGGAGGTTTTCACTCAAAATCTCACGATACATGGCCCCATTCATTCTTTCCTTTACACGGATCAGTCGTCCTGGTCCCTTTGCAGAAAAACAGCCCCAAAGCATGATGTTTCCACCCCCATGCTTCACAGTAGGTATGGTGTTCTTTGGATGCAACTCAGCATTCTTTGTCCTCCAAACACGACGAATTGAGTTTTTATCAAAAAGTTATATTTTGGTTTCATCTGACCATATGACATTCTCCCAATCCTCTTCTGGATCATCCAAATGCACTCTAGCAAACTTCAGACGGGCCTGGACATGTACTGGCTTAAGCAGGGGGACACGTCTGGCACTGCAGGATTTGAGTCCCTGGCGGCGTAGTGTGTTACTGATGGTAGGCTTTGTTACTTTGGTCCCAGCTCTCTGCAGGTCATTCACTAGGTCCCCCCGTGGGGTTCTGGGATTTTTGCTCACCGTTCTTGTGATCATTTTGACCCCACGGGGTGAGATCTTGCGTGGAGCCCCAGATCGAGGGAGATTATCAGTGGTCTTGTATGTCTTCCATTTCCTAATAATTGCTCCCACAGTTGATTTCTTCAAACCAAGCTGCTTACCTATTGCAGATTCAGTCTTCCCAGCCTGGTGCAGGTCTACAATTTTGTTTCTGGTGTCCTTTGACAGCTCTTTGGTCTTGGCCATAGTGGAGTTTGGAGTGTGACTGTTTGAGGTTGTGGACAGGTGTCTTTTATACTGATAACAAGTTCAAACAGGTGCCATTAATACAGGTAACGAGTGGAGGACAGAGAAGCCTCTTAAAGAAGAAGTTACAGGTCTGTGAGAGCCAGAAATCTTGCTTGTTTGTAGGTGAACAAAGACTTATTTTCCACCATAATTTGCAAATAAATTCATTAAAAATCCTACAATGTGATTTTCTGGAATTTTTTTCCTCAATTTGTCTGTCAAAGTTGACGTGTACCTATGATGAAAATTACAGGCCTCTCTCATCTTTTTAAGTGGGAGAACTTGCACAATTGGTGGCTGACTAAATACTTTTTTCCCCGACTGTATAGTCTTGTGAGTGTGCGTAGTCAGTGCAAGATAGTCCGGGTAACCATTAATTTACTCTTTAGCAGTCTTATGGCTTGGGGGTAGAAGCTGTCTCGGAGCCTGTTGGTCCAAGAGCCGATGCTCCGGTACCGTTTTCAGGTCAATAGGAGAGTCTATGGCTTGGGTGGCTGGAGTATTTAGGATTTTTTTGGGGCCTTCCTCTGACACCGCCTGACATTAGAGGTTGTGTAACACTGGTTGTGGTTGTGGGGGCCAACTTATTTTTCACATTATGAGTATGCCCCTTTCACAAATTTTTTATCTGGTTCTGTATTTAACTGAGTTTTTCAAGTAATGCTGTAGTCATTAATTTACATTTTAGTCATTTAGCAGACGCTCTTATCCAGAGCGACTAACAGTTAGTGAGTGCATACATTATTTTTATTTTTCATACCCCCCGTGGGAATCAAACACACAACCCTGGCGTTGCAAACGCCATGCTCTACCAACTGAGCTACATCCCTGCCGGCAATTCCCTCCCCTACCCTGGACGACGCTGGGCCAATTGTGCGCCGCCCCATGGGTCTCCCGGTCGCGGCCGGCTACGACAGAGCCTGGATTCCAGGATCTCTAGTGGCACAGCTAGCACTGCGATGCAGTGCCTTAGACCACTGCGCCACTCGGGAGGCCTTAATGAGGTAATGTTGTAGTCATTGATGAGGTAATGCTGTAGTCATTTGTGTTTGTTTGTCTCTATTTTATAAGTGATAAAGAAATCTGTATTTTTCTGAGTATTAGGTCGGTGGCTATTTTGTGAGCTTGTTTTTGCACAAGGTTCATAACCAGCAGTAAATAGCTTTCTGAAAATTATTTGAGAATCCTTGATTAGGTTTACTAAAGCAATTGTGCCATAAACAATATTTGCATAAAAGCATTAGACTACACATTGAGCTCTCTATCTCTGTGTAGGTGACAGCCTCTTTAGTATGGAAGTATGGCAGAGAGAAATGAACCGCTGATGGTTGGGTGCTGCTCAGGCACATTTCTCTCCCCCCCCCTCCCCCCCCCCCCCCCCTCCCTCCCTCCCTCCCCCCCCCCCCCCCCCACTTCCTCCCACTTCCTCCCCCCTCCCTCCCACTTCCTCCCCCCTCCCTCCCACTTCCTCCCCCCTCCCTCCCACTTCCTCCTCCCTCCCTCCCCTCCTCCTCCCTCTCCCTCCCCCTCCCCCCCCCCTCCCTCTCTCTCCCTCTCTCTCCCTCCCTCTCCCTCTCTCTCCCTCCCTCTCCCTCCCTCTCCCTCTCTCTCCCTCTCCCTCCCTCTCTCTCCCCCCTCCTCCCTCTGTGGCCTCTGTTCTTTCTGACAATCTGAAAAATGGCAAAGGAAAATTATAAAAAGAGCAGTGGGATGCAGCCGCCATTATTATATAAGGGTTATAAAAAGACGCAGCGCCATTACCATCAAGGATACCATTATCATCAAGGATACCATTATCATCAAGGACTCCATTACCCTGGAAACCATTTATTTATCATCATCATCATGTCCTGTCTGCCTCCCGCTCTCCCGCTGTCATCATCATCATCATCATCATCATCATCATCATCAGCCGCTGCCATTATAGTCATCATCATTAGGCTTGGTAATCATCCAGCAGGCAGGGTTTCTAGCAGAGCAGGGACAGACGAGCTCAATAAAAGGCTGCACCATACTCCAGACTCCTGCCCCGCTCACAGTCTCTCTCTGCCTGGCTGGGAGAAGGAGGTTTATCTCCCATTCCTCACTGCTGCTGGGTTTAGTTCAGAGAGAGAGAGAGAGAGAAGGCCAGGAAGAAGGAGAGAGACTGAGGTAGAAGAAAATACTAAAGCGGCCTAGGAGACAGAGCGACGGATTTAGAGGAAGAAGAGGGAGAGAAGAGGCATCTTTTTTTTTTCAGCCCTATTTTTTTGGGTAAATACTACAAACAGCATAGCAGTAATACAAGCTGCCAGCACTGTGAGTATGAAACACTATGTACACTTAGAGCTATGAATAATTATTTGCTAGAACAGAGATTTGTATTTGCTTTTGAATTGGTTTGCTTCCAACTGAATGTAGTCTAGTCTAACCTCGGAGATGGAGCCAGAGACCTTCTGAATGTAGTCTAGTCTAACCTCGGAGATGGAGCCAGAGACCTTCTGAATGTAGTCTAGTCTAACCTCGGAGATGGAGCCAGAGACCTTCTGAATGTAGTCTAGTCTAACCTCGGAGATGGAACCAGATAACTTCTGAATGTAGTCTAGTCTAACCTCGGAGATGGAGCCAGAGACCTTCTGAATGTAGTCTAGTCTAACCTCGGAGATGGAGCCAGAGACCTTCTGAATGTAGTCTAGTCTAACCTCGGAGATGGAGCCAGAGACCTTCTGAATGTAGTCTAGTCTAACCTCGGAGATGGAGCAAGATAACTTCTGAATGTAGTCTAGTCTAACCTCGGAGATGGAACCAGAGACCTTCTGAATGTAGTCTAGTCTAACCTCGGAGATGGAGCCAGATAACTTCTTGTGAACACTTTGAAATGTTCTCTGGAGTCTAGGGCGTGCAGTTTTGACTTAGCCAGGATTTGAAAGACACTGTTTCACAGTAGGTCTTTTTAAATTGTGCTGTAGAGGGTTTAATCAAATGCAGGTCTGTCAGATTTGTGTGCATCCCAAATGGCACCCTATTCCCTATATAGTGCACTACTTTAGACCAGAGAATGGCACCCTATTCCCTATATAGTGCACTACTTTAGACCAGAGAATGGCACCCTATTCCCTATATAGTGCACTACTTTAGACCAGAGAATGGCACCCTATTCCCTCTATAGTGCACTACTTTAGACCAGAGAATGGCACCCTACTCCCTATATAGTGCACTACTTTAGACCAGAGAATGGCACCCTATTCCCTATATAGTGCACTACTTTAGACCAGAGAATGGCACCCTACTCCCTATATAGTGCACTACTTTAGACCAGAGAATGGCACCCTACTCCCTATATAGTGCACTACTTTAGACCAGAGAATGGCACCCTACTCCCTATATAGTGCACTACTTTAGACCAGAGAATGGCACCCTACTCCCTATATAGTGCACTACTTTAGACCAGAGAATGGCACCCTATTCCTTATACAGTGCACTACTTTAGACCAGAGAATGGCACCCTATTCCCTATATAGTGCACTACTTTAGACCAGAGAATGGCACCCTATTCCCTATATAGTGCACTACTTTAGACCAGAGAATGGCACCCTATTCCTTATACAGTGCACTACTTTAGACCAGAGAATGGCACCCTATTCCTTATACAGTGCACTACTTTAGACCAGAGAATGGCACCCTATTCCCTATATAGTGCACTACTTTAGACCAGAGAATGGCACCCTATTCCCTATATTGTGCACTACTTTAGACCAGAGAATGGCACCCTATTCCCTATATAGTGCACTACTTTAGACCAGAGAATGGCACCCTATTCCCTATATAGTGCACTACTTTTGACCAGAGAATGGCACCCTATTCCCTATATAGTGCACTACTTTTGACCAGAGAATGGCACCCTATTCCCTATATAGTGCACTACTTTTGACCAGAGAATGGCACCCTATTCCCTATATAGTGCACTACTTTAGACCAGAGAATGACACCCTATTCCCTATATAGTGCACTACTTTAGACCAGATAATGGCACCCTATTCCCTATATAGTGCACTACTTTAGACCAGAGAATGGCACCCTATTCCCTATATAGTGCACTACTTTAGACCAGAGAATGGCACCCTACTCCCTATATAGTGCACTACTTTAGACCAGAGAATGGCACCCTATTCCCTATATAGTGCACTACTTTAGACCAGAGAATGGCACCCTACTCCCTATATAGTGCACTACTTTAGACCAGAGAATGGCACCCTACTCCCTATATAGTGCACTACTTTAGACCAGAGAATGGCACCCTACTCCCTATATAGTGCACTACTTTAGACCAGAGAATGGCACCCTACTCCCTATATAGTGCACTACTTTAGACCAGAGAATGGCACCCTACTCCCTATATAGTGCACTACTTTAGACCAGAGAATGGCACCCTATTCCTTATACAGTGCACTACTTTAGACCAGAGAATGGCACCCTATTCCCTATATAGTGCACTACTTTAGACCAGAGAATGGCACCCTACTCCCTATATAGTGCACTACTTTAGACCAGAGAATGGCACCCTACTCCCTATATAGTGCACTACTTTAGACCAGAGAATGGCACCCTACTCCCTATATAGTGCACTACTTTAGACCAGAGAATGGCACCCTACTCCCTATATAGTGCACTACTTTTGACCAGAGAATGGCACCCTATTCCCTATATAGTGCACTACTTTTGACCAGAGAATGGCACCCTATTCCCTATATAGTGCACTACTTTTGACCAGAGAATGGCACCCTATTCCCTATATAGTGCACTACTTTAGACCAGAGAATGACACCCTATTCCCTATATAGTGCACTACTTTAGACCAGATAATGGCACCCTATTCCCTATATAGTGCACTACTTTAGACCAGAGAATGGCACCCTATTCCCTATATAGTGCACTACTTTAGACCAGAGAATGGCACCCTACTCCCTATATAGTGCACTACTTTAGACCAGAGAATGGCACCCTATTCCCTATATAGTGCACTACTTTAGACCAGAGAATGGCACCCTACTCCCTATATAGTGCACTACTTTAGACCAGAGAATGGCACCCTACTCCCTATATAGTGCACTACTTTAGACCAGAGAATGGCACCCTACTCCCTATATAGTGCACTACTTTAGACCAGAGAATGGCACCCTACTCCCTATATAGTGCACTACTTTAGACCAGAGAATGGCACCCTACTCCCTATATAGTGCACTACTTTAGACCAGAGAATGGCACCCTATTCCTTATACAGTGCACTACTTTAGACCAGAGAATGGCACCCTATTCCCTATATAGTGCACTACTTTAGACCAGAGAATGGCACCCTATTCCCTATATAGTGCACTACTTTAGACCAGAGAATGGCACCCTATTCCTTATACAGTGCACTACTTTAGACCAGAGAATGGCACCCTATTCCTTATACAGTGCACTACTTTAGACCAGAGAATGGCACCCTATTCCCTATATAGTGCACTACTTTAGACCAGAGAATGGCACCCTATTCCCTATATAGTGCACTACTTTAGACCAGAGAATGGCACCCTATTCCTTATATAGTGCACTACTTTAGACCAGAGAATGGCACCCTATTCCCTATATAGTGCACTACTTTAGACCAGAGAATGGCACCCTATTCCCTATATAGTGCACTACTTTAGACCAGAGCCCCTATGGGCCTGAATAGGTTGCCGTTTGGGATGCATCTTTGTCTGTTTAGTCTGACCTGTCTAACAGTGACTCAGTATTGTCAGCACATCTGCTATGGGTTATTGGGTTTGGGTATTTCACTCTTGATAGGAGATAGGGATGTGAACATTTAAATGTTAAAACGTTTTTATTTACGAAATTGGGATCCTTAACGTTAAGAGAAATCCCTAACCAAAAAAATACGTATTTTTTTTTGTTGGGTTTACGTAGATGCAGAAAGTAAACCGCATAGTGGGTCAATTTCCGCAACAACTAAGAGCATTGAAGCACGAGGCTCAACTTCCCTACTGTTTTGGTGCCAACTCCTCAGTAAGGAAAGTAGCTATTGTTAAAAATAAATATATATATAATATAAATATATAGTTAATAATAAATAAATATAAAGTTTACCCGACAACACAGAGCTGACATCTCTCTCACAAACTAGGCCCACTGTTGCCAACTCCTCAGTAAGGAGAGTAGCTATTGGCTGTCTTAAAAGTCGCTAAATGACATCATCGCCTAATTTGCATAATTGGCCATGTGCATGTAATTGTGACGGACGCTGTAGGAGAGAGGAGGAATAACGTCGTGGGAGAGACAAAAAGGGAGTAAAAAAACACCCTAAATATGTTTAGAACTACAAATGAACTGTCTTCTGTCGATTCTTTTATTTTTTTATTTTTTTTTTATGTCACAATTCCAACCCTCCTCCTCTATCCGGGCTTGGGACCGGCAGAAGCCTCCTCCTGTATCCGGGCTTGGGACCGGCAAAAGTGACCCAAAATAGACACTCTGGCTGAGTTACCTTTTATAGTTTTCCCCCCCCTCCACACACACACAGGCTGTGCTGGCTCACAGAAAGACGGTGTCATCGTCATTTTGGTCAAGGCTCTCTATGGCAGGTTCAGCAGCTGAGGGAGCTGACTTAAATGAGGAAGCAGCTGATGTGCCCAAAAAAAACTGCAAAACATTATCAGGCAGCTAGTGCTCATAGCAAGCCTCACCAGACAGCTTCAGTCCATATCGAACGTACAGGATGGAGTTAAGGGTCTGCAAGGACATCCGATTTCTAAGTTTGCTTTTTTACCACACTCATCTGGCTGAATACTCTCTCGACTTCAGCATTCGAGTGTGGCAAGGACAACACGGACACAGCAGCCGTGGCAAGTTCTTGAAACGGGTTGATATCAGCTGCATCCCTGAACTTCCAAATCTCACTCCAGAAGCCCAGTGTGTTTATTTTTTTGTCTCATTCCATTTACTAAGATGGATGGTACGCCATTGATGGACAATCTTGTCTATCTCTGCAGGGGAGTAGCCAAGGAGCTTGGCAATTTTTTTTCTATTTCTCCAGGGCTCTTTATTGTGCTTTAGAGTTTCCTCCACATTGAAAACTGACATGTACTGCAATGCTTCGATGTTGTCCGGCAGTCTCACCCTCAACTCATTAGTGAGGGAGACGGTGAAGGCTACACACCGCTTTCGGACGTTGTTTTCATCCTCAGGCGCAAGGTGGAGCTCAGCTGCCTTTGACTCAAAAAGGTAACCAAGGTACGGTTTGGGACTGATGTATCCATCTATTGGCCCTTTGAGTACATCAACATTTGCCAGTGGATTCAGCACCATGCTGCTCACAGACTTGATCAGGCTTAACCAAGCTGTCAAGTAGCTTAAGAGGATCTACTTGCTCTCCCTCAAAAGCCTTGATGGCCAACTGTACCTCACCCAGCACTGACTTAAAAAAAAGTCAGCTACAATATGTTTTCAGGATCACTGCACATGGAGTATAAAACCTCAGCCATGTAGCAGTGTTCACTGGACTTGGTGACTGCGAAATGCAGCCTAAGCTCCTCCCACTGGTCCAAAATGCGTGAAACCGCGGGGTTCAATGGAGAGCCAACGTGTGGCACACGCCTTGGTTATCTGTAAAGGTTTCTCCCCACAGTTGATGGTCTCATATGTGGCCTTGTAGGCCTCCCTGCGCTTTGGAGACACTGAAAACCAGTTATAAGTCTCTCGTACCAAGTACTCCACACTACGGTGGGATGGTGTCATTGGAAGCATGACTTAACAGCAAGCTGCAGAGACCGGCACACACAGCGAATAAGAACCAGATCTTTGAGGCCGTACTCCTCCTTCAGCACTTTATGGACCCCATTGTTAATCCCCGTCGTAACAGAGGCATTGTCAGTCCATATCCCCAGGAGTTTCTCTTTTTTTTAAGACAACACTTCTCGAGGAAAGCCACAACAGCACGGGCTATAGATTTGGCATCTCCTCCTTCCAACTCAACAAGCCCCAGAAATGTTGATACGATTGTCTGCTTGGTGTCACTAAAGTACCTTATCACAACCCCCCAGGTACTTAGAAACACTGACATTCCGTGGACTCATCGAGGAGGAGGCTGAAACGCTGGTCACCCACATCTGTGACCAACTCTTTCATAAAGTATGGTGCTAGAACACCATTAATCATTTCTGTGCACTTTGTCCTGTGCGTTTTGAAGTGGGTAGCAGCAGTGGAGTCTGAGAAAGCAGCTCTACATGCTTCTCCAATGTGATCACATGCCAGCATGGAACAGTGTTCAGCGATAGCTAATGCCATGGTGGCCTCAGCCTTTTTTGCAGAGTAAATTTTTTAAACCATAAATGGCAGCTTGTTTTGGGTGGAACTGTTATAAGGCTTTGCCTTTTTGAGTATGTTTTTGAGTTGTCATGTGTTTTTTTTTTTTTACATCACTAAGTTTGGCGTAGAAATCAGCCTTACAATACAGTCAGTATGCCCGTGTATCATCTCCAATAAACGGCTTCAACCAGCCTTTGAATTCAGGGTTTGATTCCCACTCCTTTCTGTATTTTTGAGTGTACAGTTTAGACTGAGACATGATGAGCTAGCCAGCTAGGTGTTTAGCTGATGTCACAGAGAGGCACACACACAGTGGACGAGGTGAGTAAGTGACTGAGGCTGTGTGAGTCAAATGCAGTGATTTTATTTTTGTGCAGTGATTTATTTTAGACAAAGAACATTTTACATTTATATCCCACCCTGAATGTAAGCCTGATGTTACAGACTGATGGGTTCTCAGTCTGTATCATGTATCTACCTCCCCTCCTGTTGTGTAGAGATGGGTTCTCAGTCTGTATCATGTATCCCCTCCTCCCTCCTGTTGTGTAGAGATGGGTTCTCAGTCTGTATCATGTATCCCCTCCTCCCTCCTGTTGTGTAGAGATGGGTTCTCAGTCTGTATCATGTATCCCCTCCACCCTCCTGTTGTGTAGAGATGGGTTCTCAGTCTGTAACATGTATCTACCTCCTGTTGTGTAGAGATGGGTTCTCAGTCTGTATCATGTATCCCCTCCACCCTCCTGTTGTGTAGAGATGGGTTCTCAGTCTGTAACATGTATCTACCTCCTGTTGTGTAGAGATGGGTTCTCAGTCTGTATCATGTATCCCCTCCTGTTGTGTAGAGATGGGTTCTCAGTCTGTATGATGTATCCCCTCCTCCCTCCTGTTGTGTAGAGATGGGTTCTCAGTCTGTATCATGTATCCCCTCCTCCCTCCTGTTGTGTAGAGATGGGTTCTCAGTCTGTAACATGTATCCCCTCCTCCCTCCTGTTGTGTAGAGATGGGTTCTCAGTCTGTATCATGTATCCCCTCCTCCCTCCTGTTGTGTAGAGATGGGTTCTCAGTCTGTATCATGTATCCACCTCCCCTCCTGTTGTGTAGAGATGGGTTCTCAGTCTGTAACATGTATCTACCTCCTGTTGTGTAGAGATGGGTTCTCAGTCTGTATCATGTATCCCCTCCTCCCTCCTGTTGTGTAGAGATGGGTTCTCAGTCTGTAACATGTATCCCCTCCTGTTGTGTAGAGATGGGTTCTCAGTCTGTATCATGTATCCCCTCCTGTTGTGTAGAGATGGGTTCTCAGTCTGTATCATGTATCCCCTCCTCCCTCCTGTTGTGTAGAGATGGGTTCTCAGTCTGTATCATGTATCTACCTCCCCTCCTGTTGTGTAGAGATGGGTTCTCAGTCTGTATCATGTATCCCCTCCTCCCCTCCTGTTGTGTAGAGATGGGTTCTCAGTCTGTATCATGTATCTACCTCCTCCCTCCTGTTGTGTAGAGATGGGTTCTCAGTCTGTATCATGTATCCCCTCCTCCCCTCCTGTTGTGTAGAGATGGGTTCTCAGCCTGTATCATGTATCCCCTCCTCCCTCCTGTTGTGTAGAGATGGGTTCTCAGTCTGTAACATGTATCCCCTCCTCCCCTCCTGTTGTGTAGAGATGGGTTCTCAGTCTGTAACATGTATCCCCTCCTCCCTCCTGTTGTGTAGAGATGGGTTCTCAGTCTGTATCATGTATCCCCTCCACCCTCCTGTTGTGTAGAGATGGGTTCTCAGTCTGTAACATGTATCCCCTCCTCCCTCCTGTTGTGTAGAGATGGGTTCTCAGTCTGTATCATGTATCCCCTCCTCCCTCCTGTTGTGTAGAGATGGGTTCTCAGTCTGTAACATGTATCCCCTCCACCCTCCTGTTGTGTAGAGATGGGTTCTCAGTCTGTATCATGTATCTACCTCCCCTCATGTTGTGTAGAGATGGGTTCTCAGTCTGTAACATGTATCCCCTCCTCCCTCCTGTTGTGTAGAGATGGGTTCTCAGTCTGTATCATGTATCCCCTCCTCCCTCCTGTTGTGTAGAGATGGGTTCTCAGTCTGTATCATGTATCCCCTCCTACCTCCTGTTGTGTAGAGATGGGTTCTCAGTCTGTATCATGTATCCCCTCCTCCCTCCTGTTGTGTAGAGATGGGTTCTCAGTCTGTATCATGTATCCCCTCCTCCCTCCTGTTGTGTAGAGATGGGTTCTCAGTCTGTAACATGTATCCCCTCCTGTTGTGTAGAGATGGGTTCTCAGTCTGTATCATGTATCCCCTCCCCCCCTCCTGTTGTGTAGAGATGGGTTCTCAGTCTGTATCATGTATCCCCTCCTACCTCCTGTTGTGTAGAGATGGGTTCTCAGTCTGTATCATGTATCCCCTCCTCCCTCCTGTTGTGTAGAGATGGGTTCTCAGTCTGTATCATGTATCCCCTCCTCCCCTCCTGTTGTGTAGAGATGGGTTCTCAGTCTGTATCATGTATCCCCTCCTACCTCCTGTTGTGTAGAGATGGGTTCTCAGTCTGTAACATGTATCCCCTCCACCCTCCTGTTGTGTAGAGATGGGTTCTCAGTCTGTATCATGTATCCCCTCCTCCCTCCTGTTGTGTAGAGATGGGTTCTCAGTCTGTAACATGTATCCCCTCCTCCCCTCCTGTTGTGTAGAGATGGGTTCTCAGTCTGTAACATGTATCTACCTCCTGTTGTGTAGAGATGGGTTCTCAGTCTGTATCATGTATCCCCTCCTCCCTCCTGTTGTGTAGAGATGGGTTCTCAGTCTGTAACATGTATCTACCTCCTGTTGTGTAGAGATGGGTTCTCAGTCTGTATCATGTATCCCCTCCTCCCTCCTGTTGTGTAGAGATGGGTTCTCAGTCTGTATCATGTATCTACCTCCTGTTGTGTAGAGATGGGTTCTCAGTCTGTATCATGTATCCCCTCCTCCCTCCTGTTGTGTAGAGATGGGTTCTCAGTCTGTATCATGTATCTACCTCCTGTTGTGTAGAGATGGGTTCTCAGTCTGTATCATGTATCTACCTCCTGTTGTGTAGAGATGGGTTCTCAGTCTGTAACATGTATCCCCTCCACCCCCCTGTTGTGTAGAGATGGGTTCTCAGTCTGTATCATGTATCCCCTCCTCCCTCCTGTTGTGTAGAGATGGGTTCTCAGTCTGTATCATGTATCCCCTCCTCCCTCCTGTTGTGTAGAGATGGGTTCTCAGTCTGTAACATGTATCCCCTCCACCCCCCTGTTGTGTAGAGATGGGTTCTCAGTCTGTATCATGTATCCCCTCCTCCCTCCTGTTGTGTAGAGATGGGTTCTCAGTCTGTATCATGTATCCCCTCCTCCCTCCTGTTGTGTAGAGATGGGTTCTCAGTCTGTAACATGTATCCCCTCATGTTGTGTAGAGATGGGTTCTCAGTCTGTATCATGTATCCCCTCCTCCCTCCTGTTGTGTAGAGATGGGTTCTCAGTCTGTAACATGTATTCCCTCCTGTTGTGTAGAGATGGGTTCTCAGTCTGTATCATGTATCCCCTCCTCCCTCCTGTTGTGTAGAGATGGGTTCTCAGTCTGTATCATGTATCCCCTCCTCCCCTCCTGTTGTGTAGAGATGGGTTCTCAGTCTGTATCATGTATCCCCTCCTGTTGTGTAGAGATGGGTTCTCAGTCTGTAACATGTATCCCCTCCTCCCTCCTGTTGTGTAGAGATGGGTTCTCAGTCTGTATCATGTATCCCCTCCTCCCTCCTGTTGTGTAGAGATGGGTTCTCAGTCTGTATCATGTATCCCCTCCTCCCTCCTGTTGTGTAGAGATGGGTTCTCAGTCTGTATCATGTAGCCCCTCCTGTTGTGTAGAGATGGGTTCTCAGTCTGTATCATGTATCCCCTCCTTCCTCCTGTTGTGCAGAGATGGGTTCTCAGTCTGTAACATGTATCCCCTCCTCCCCTCCTGTTGTGTAGAGATGGGTTCTCAGTCTGTATCATGTATCCCCTCCTCCCTCCTGTTGTGTAGAGATGGGTTCTCAGTCTGTATCATGTATCCCCTCCACCCTCCTGTTGTGTAGAGATGGGTTCTCAGTCTGTATCATGTATCCCCTCCTCCCTCCTGTTGTGTAGAGATGGGTTCTCAGTCTGTAACATGTATCTACCTCCTGTTGTGTAGAGATGGGTTCTCAGTCTGTATCATGTATCCCCTCCTCCCCTCCTGTTGTGTAGAGATGGGTTCTCAGTCTGTAACATGTATCTACCTCCTGTTGTGTAGAGATGGGTTCTCAGTCTGTATCATGTATCCCCTCCTACCTCCTGTTGTGTAGAGATGGGTTCTCAGTCTGTATCATGTATCTACCTCCTGTTGTGTAGAGATGGGTTCTCAGTCTGTATCATGTATCCCCTCCTCCCTCCTGTTGTGTAGAGATGGGTTCTCAGTCTGTAACATGTATCCCGGGCATGATGACACCCTGCTGCCCCCAGTCCGCCTGGCCTTGCTGCTATTCCAGTTTCAACTGTTCTGCCTGCGGCTACGAAACCCCTACCTGTCCCAGACCTGCTGTTTTCAACTCTAAATGATCGGCTATGAAAAGCCAACTGAGAGACCTGAGCCCTAGGACCATACGTCGGGACTACCGGCCGTGGTGACTCCTTGCTATCCCCAGTCCGCCTGGCCTTGCTGCTATTCCAGTTTAAACTGTTCTGCCTGCGGTTATGGAACCCCTACCTGTCCCAGACCTGCTGTTTTAAACTCTAATGATCGGCTATGAAAAGCCAACTGAGATTTATTCCTGATTATTATTTGACCATGCTTGTCACTTATGAACATTTTTGAACATCTTGGCATGGTTCTGTTATAATCTCCACCCGGCACAGCCAGAAGAGGACTGGCCACCCCTCATAGCCTGGTTCCTCTCTAGGTTTCTTCCTAGGTTTTGCCTTTCTAGGGAGTTTTTCCTAGCCACCGTGCTTCTACACCTGCATTACTAGCTGTTTGGGGTTTTAGGCTGGGTTTCTGTACAGCACTTCGAGATATTAGCTGATGTAAGAAGGGCTATATAAAATAAAATTGATTGATTGATTGATCCCCTCCTCCCTCCTGTTGTGTAGAGATGGGTTCTCAGTCTGTAACATGTATCTACCTCCTGTTGTGTAGAGATGGGTTCTCAGTCTGTATCATGTATCTACCTCCTGTTGTGTAGAGATGGGTTCTCAGTCTGTATCATGTATCCCCTCCTCCCTCCTGTTGTGTAGAGATGGGTTCTCAGTCTGTAACATGTATCCCCTCCTCCCTCCTGTTGTGTAGAGATGGGTTCTCAGTCTGTAACATGTATCTACCTCCTGTTGTGTAGAGATGGGTTCTCAGTCTGTATCATGTATCTACCTCCTGTTGTGTAGAGATGGGTTCTCAATCTGTATCATGTATCTACCTCCTGTTGTGTAGAGATGGGTTCTCAGTCTGTATCATGTATCTACCTCCTGTTGTGTAGAGATGGGTTCTCAGTCTGTAACATGTATCCCCTCCTCCCTCCTGTTGTGTAGAGATGGGTTCTCAGTCTGTATCATGTATCCCCTCCTCCCTCCTGTTGTGTAGAGATGGGTTCTCAGTCTGTATCATGTATCCCCTCCTCCCCTCCTGTTGTGTAGAGATGGGTTCTCAGTCTGTATCATGTATCCCCTCCTCCCCTCCTGTTGTGTAGAGATGGGTTCTCAGTCTGTATCATGTATCTACCTCCTCCCTCCTGTTGTGTAGAGATGGGTTCTCAGTCTGTATCATGTATCCCCTCCTCCCCTCCTGTTGTGTAGAGATGGGTTCTCAGTCTGTATCATGTATCCCCTCCTCCCTCCTGTTGTGTAGAGATGGGTTCTCAGTCTGTAACATGTATCCCCTCCTCCCCTCCTGTTGTGTAGAGATGGGTTCTCAGTCTGTAACATGTATCTACCTCCTGTTGTGTAGAGATGGGTTCTCAGTCTGTATCATGTATCCCCTCCTCCCTCCTGTTGTGTAGAGATGGGTTCTCAGTCTGTATCATGTATCCCCTCCTCCCTCCTGTTGTGTAGAGATGGGTTCTCAGTCTGTATCATGTATTCCCTCCTGCCTCCTGTTGTGTAGAGATGGGTTCTCAGTCTGTAACATGTATCCCCTCCTCCCTCCTGTTGTGTAGAGATGGGTTCTCAGTCTGTATCATGTATCTACCTCCCCTCCTGTTGTGTAGAGATGGGTTCTCAGTCTGTATCATGTATCTACCTCCTGTTGTGTAGAGATGGGTTCTCAGTCTGTATCATGTATCCCCACCCCCCTCCTGTTGTGTAGAGATGGGTTCTCAGTCTGTAACATGTATCTACCTCCCCTCCTGTTGTGTAGAGATGGGTTCTCAGCCTGTATCATGTATCCCCTCCTCCCTCCTGTTGTGTAGAGATGGGTTCTCAGTCTGTATCATGTATCTACCTCCCCTCCTGTTGTGTAGAGATGGGTTCTCAGTCTGTATCATGTATCCCCTCCTGTTGTGTAGAGATGGGTTCTCAGTCTGTATCATGTATCCCCTCCTCCCTCCTGTTGTGTAGAGATGGGTTCTCAGTCTGTATCATGTATCCCCTCCTCCCCTCCTGTTGTGTAGAGATGGGTTCTCAGTCTGTATCATGTATCTACCTCCTCCCTCCTGTTGTGTAGAGATGGGTTCTCAGTCTGTATCATGTATCCCCTCCTCCCCTCCTGTTGTGTAGAGATGGGTTCTCAGTCTGTAACATGTATCCCCTCCTCCCTCCTGTTGTGTAGAGATGGGTTCTCAGTCTGTATCATGTATCCTACCTCCTGTTGTGTAGAGATGGGTTCTCAGTCTGTATCATGTATCCCCTCCACCCTCCTGTTGTGTAGAGATGGGTTCTCAGTCTGTAACATGTATCCCCTCCTCCCTCCTGTTGTGTAGAGATGGGTTCTCAGTCTGTATCATGTATCCCCTCCTCCCTCCTGTTGTGTAGAGATGGGTTCTCAGTCTGTAACATGTAGCCCCTCCTGTTGTGTAGAGATGGGTTCTCAGTCTGTATCATGTATCCCCTCCCCCCCTCCTGTTGTGTAGAGATGGGTTCTCAGTCTGTATCATGTATCCCCTCCTCCCACCTGTTGTGTAGAGATGGGTTCTCAGTCTGTAACATGTAGCCCCTCCTGTTGTGTAGAGATGGGTTCTCAGTCTGTATCATGTATCCCCTCCCCCCCTCCTGTTGTGTAGAGATGGGTTCTCAGTCTGTATCATGTATCCCCTCCTCCCTCCTGTTGTGTAGAGATGGGTTCTCAGTCTGTATCATGTATCCCCTCCTCCCTCCTGTTGTGTAGAGATCGGTTCTCAGTCTGTATCATGTATCCCCTCCTCCCTCCTGTTGTGTAGAGATGGGTTCTCAGTCTGTAACATGTATCCCCTCCTCCCTCCTGTTGTGTAGAGATGGGTTCTCAGTCTGTATCATGTATCCCCTCCTCCCTCCTGTTGTGTAGAGATGGGTTCTCAGTCTGTAACATGTATCCCCTCCTACCTCCTGTTGTGTAGAGATGGGTTCTCAGTCTGTATCATGTATCCCCTCCTCCCCTCCTGTTGTGTAGAGATGGGTTCTCAGTCTGTATCATGTATCCCCTCCTCCCTCCTGTTGTGTAGAGATGGGTTCTCAGTCTGTAACATGTATCCCCTCCTCCCTCCTGTTGTGTAGAGATGGGTTCTCAGTCTGTAACATGTATCCCCTCATGTTGTGTAGAGATGGGTTCTCAGTCTGTATCATGTATCCCCTCCTCCCTCCTGTTGTGTAGAGATGGGTTCTCAGTCTGTAACATGTATTCCCTCCTGTTGTGTAGAGATGGGTTCTCAGTCTGTATCATGTATCCCCTCCTCCCTCCTGTTGTGTAGAGATGGGTTCTCAGTCTGTATCATGTATCCCCTCCTCCCCTCCTGTTGTGTAGAGATGGGTTCTCAGTCTGTATCATTTATCCCCTCCTCCCCTCCTGTTGTGTAGAGATGGGTTCTCAGTCTGTATCATTTATCCCCTCCTCCCCTCCTGTTTTGTAGAGATGGGTTCTCAGTCTGTATCATTTATCCCCTCCTCCCCTCCTGTTGTGTAGAGATGGGTTCTCAGTCTGTATCATGTATCCCCTCCTGTTGTGTAGAGATGGGTTCTCAGTCTGTAACATGTATCCCCTCCTCCCTCCTGTTGTGTAGAGATGGGTTCTCAGTCTGTATCATGTATCCCCTCCTCCCCTCCTGTTGTGTAGAGATGGGTTCTCAGTCTGTAACATGTATCCCCTCCTCCCTCCTGTTGTGTAGAGATGGGTTCTCAGTCTGTATCATGTATCTACCTCCCCTCCTGTTGTGTAGAGATGGGTTCTCAGTCTGTATCATGTATCCCCTCCTCCCCTCCTGTTGTGTAGAGATGGGTTCTCAGTCTGTATCATGTATCCTACCTCCTGTTGTGTAGAGATGGGTTCTCAGTCTGTATCATGTATCCCCTCCACCCTCCTGTTGTGTAGAGATGGGTTCTCAGTCTGTAACATGTATCCCCTCCTCCCTCCTGTTGTGTAGAGATGGGTTCTCAGTCTGTATCATGTATCCCCTCCTCCCTCCTGTTGTGTAGAGATGGGTTCTCAGTCTGTAACATGTAGCCCCTCCTGTTGTGTAGAGATGGGTTCTCAGTCTGTATCATGTATCCCCTCCCCCCCTCCTGTTGTGTAGAGATGGGTTCTCAGTCTGTATCATGTATCCCCTCCTCCCACCTGTTGTGTAGAGATGGGTTCTCAGTCTGTAACATGTAGCCCCTCCTGTTGTGTAGAGATGGGTTCTCAGTCTGTATCATGTATCCCCTCCCCCCCTCCTGTTGTGTAGAGATGGGTTCTCAGTCTGTATCATGTATCCCCTCCTCCCTCCTGTTGTGTAGAGATGGGTTCTCAGTCTGTATCATGTATCCCCTCCTCCCTCCTGTTGTGTAGAGATCGGTTCTCAGTCTGTATCATGTATCCCCTCCTCCCTCCTGTTGTGTAGAGATGGGTTCTCAGTCTGTAACATGTATCCCCTCCTCCCTCCTGTTGTGTAGAGATGGGTTCTCAGTCTGTATCATGTATCCCCTCCTCCCTCCTGTTGTGTAGAGATGGGTTCTCAGTCTGTAACATGTATCCCCTCCACCCTCCTGTTGTGTAGAGATGGGTTCTCAGTCTGTATCATGTATCCCCTCCTCCCCTCCTGTTGTGTAGAGATGGGTTCTCAGTCTGTATCATGTATCCCCTCCTACCTCCTGTTGTGTAGAGATGGGTTCTCAGTCTGTATCATGTATCCCCTCCTCCCCTCCTGTTGTGTAGAGATGGGTTCTCAGTCTGTATCATGTATCCCCTCCTACCTCCTGTTGTGTAGAGATGGGTTCTCAGTCTGTAACATGTATCCCCTCCACCCTCCTGTTGTGTAGAGATGGGTTCTCAGTCTGTATCATGTATCCCCTCCTCCCTCCTGTTGTGTAGAGATGGGTTCTCAGTCTGTAACATGTATCCCCTCCTCCCCTCCTGTTGTGTAGAGATGGGTTCTCAGTCTGTAACATGTATCTACCTCCTGTTGTGTAGAGATGGGTTCTCAGTCTGTATCATGTATCCCCTCCTCCCTCCTGTTGTGTAGAGATGGGTTCTCAGTCTGTAACATGTATCTACCTCCTGTTGTGTAGAGATGGGTTCTCAGTCTGTATCATGTATCCCCTCCTCCCTCCTGTTGTGTAGAGATGGGTTCTCAGTCTGTATCATGTATCTACCTCCTGTTGTGTAGAGATGGGTTCTCAGTCTGTATCATGTATCCCCTCCTCCCTCCTGTTGTGTAGAGATGGGTTCTCAGTCTGTATCATGTATCTACCTCCTGTTGTGTAGAGATGGGTTCTCAGTCTGTATCATGTATCTACCTCCTGTTGTGTAGAGATGGGTTCTCAGTCTGTAACATGTATCCCCTCCACCCCCCTGTTGTGTAGAGATGGGTTCTCAGTCTGTATCATGTATCCCCTCCTCCCTCCTGTTGTGTAGAGATGGGTTCTCAGTCTGTATCATGTATCCCCTCCTCCCTCCTGTTGTGTAGAGATGGGTTCTCAGTCTGTAACATGTATCCCCTCCACCCCCCTGTTGTGTAGAGATGGGTTCTCAGTCTGTATCATGTATCCCCTCCTCCCCTCCTGTTGTGTAGAGATGGGTTCTCAGTCTGTATCATGTATCCCCTCCTCCCTCCTGTTGTGTAGAGATGGGTTCTCAGTCTGTAACATGTATCCCCTCCTCCCTCCTGTTGTGTAGAGATGGGTTCTCAGTCTGTAACATGTATCCCCTCATGTTGTGTAGAGATGGGTTCTCAGTCTGTATCATGTATCCCCTCCTCCCTCCTGTTGTGTAGAGATGGGTTCTCAGTCTGTAACATGTATTCCCTCCTGTTGTGTAGAGATGGGTTCTCAGTCTGTATCATGTATCCCCTCCTCCCTCCTGTTGTGTAGAGATGGGTTCTCAGTCTGTATCATGTATCCCCTCCTCCCCTCCTGTTGTGTAGAGATGGGTTCTCAGTCTGTATCATTTATCCCCTCCTCCCCTCCTGTTGTGTAGAGATGGGTTCTCAGTCTGTATCATTTATCCCCTCCTCCCCTCCTGTTGTGTAGAGATGGGTTCTCAGTCTGTATCATTTATCCCCTCCTCCCCTCCTGTTGTGTAGAGATGGGTTCTCAGTCTGTATCATGTATCCCCTCCTGTTGTGTAGAGATGGGTTCTCAGTCTGTAACATGTATCCCCTCCTCCCTCCTGTTGTGTAGAGATGGGTTCTCAGTCTGTAACATGTATTCCCTCCTCCCTCCTGTTGTGTAGAGATGGGTTCTCAGTCTGTATCATGTATCCCCTCCTCCCTCCTGTTGTGTAGAGATGGGTTCTCAGTCTGTAACATGTATCTACCTCCTGTTGTGTAGAGATGGGTTCTCAGTCTGTATCATGTATCCCCTCCTCCCCTCCTGTTGTGTAGAGATGGGTTCTCAGTCTGTAACATGTATCTACCTCCTGTTGTGTAGAGATGGGTTCTCAGTCTGTATCATGTATCCCCTCCTACCTCCTGTTGTGTAGAGATGGGTTCTCAGTCTGTATCATGTATCTACCTCCTGTTGTGTAGAGATGGGTTCTCAGTCTGTATCATGTATCCCCTCCTCCCTCCTGTTGTGTAGAGATGGGTTCTCAGTCTGTAACATGTATCCCCTCCTCCCTCCTGTTGTGTAGAGATGGGTTCTCAGTCTGTAACATGTATCTACCTCCTGTTGTGTAGAGATGGGTTCTCAGTCTGTATCATGTATCTACCTCCTGTTGTGTAGAGATGGGTTCTCAGTCTGTATCATGTATCCCCTCCTCCCTCCTGTTGTGTAGAGATGGGTTCTCAGTCTGTAACATGTATCCCCTCCACCCTCCTGTTGTGTAGAGATGGGTTCTCAGTCTGTATCATGTATCCCCTCCTCCCTCCTGTTGTGTAGAGATGGGTTCTCAGTCTGTATCATGTATCCCCTCCTCCCTCCTGTTGTGTAGAGATGGGTTCTCAGTCTGTAACATGTATCTACCTCCTGTTGTGTAGAGATGGGTTCTCAGTCTGTATCATGTATCTACCTCCTGTTGTGTAGAGATGGGTTCTCAATCTGTATCATGTATCTACCTCCTGTTGTGTAGAGATGGGTTCTCAGTCTGTATCATGTATCTACCTCCTGTTGTGTAGAGATGGGTTCTCAGTCTGTATCATGTATCCCCTCCCCCCCTCCTGTTGTGTAGAGATGGGTTCTCAGTCTGTATCATGTATCCCCTCCTCCCTCCTGTTGTGTAGAGATGGGTTCTCAGTCTGTATCATGTATCCCCTCCTCCCTCCTGTTGTGTAGAGATGGGTTCTCAGTCTGTATCATGTATCCCCTCCTCCCCTCCTGTTGTGTAGAGATGGGTTCTCAGTCTGTATCATGTATCCCCTCCTCCCCTCCTGTTGTGTAGAGATGGGTTCTCAGTCTGTATCATGTATCTACCTCCTCCCTCCTGTTGTGTAGAGATGGGTTCTCAGTCTGTATCATGTATCCCCTCCTCCCCTCCTGTTGTGTAGAGATGGGTTCTCAGTCTGTATCATGTATCCCCTCCTCCCTCCTGTTGTGTAGAGATGGGTTCTCAGTCTGTAACATGTATCCCCTCCTCCCCTCCTGTTGTGTAGAGATGGGTTCTCAGTCTGTATCATGTATCCCCTCCTCCCTCCTGTTGTGTAGAGATGGGTTCTCAGTCTGTATCATGTATCCCCTCCTCCCCTCCTGTTGTGTAGAGATGGGTTCTCAGTCTGTATCATGTATCCCCTCCTCCCCTCCTGTTGTGTAGAGATGGGTTCTCAGTCTGTATCATGTATCTACCTCCTCCCTCCTGTTGTGTAGAGATGGGTTCTCAGTCTGTATCATGTATCCCCTCCTCCCCTCCTGTTGTGTAGAGATGGGTTCTCAGTCTGTATCATGTATCCCCTCCTCCCTCCTGTTGTGTAGAGATGGGTTCTCAGTCTGTAACATGTATCCCCTCCTCCCCTCCTGTTGTGTAGAGATGGGTTCTCAGTCTGTAACATGTATCTACCTCCTGTTGTGTAGAGATGGGTTCTCAGTCTGTATCATGTATCCCCTCCTCCCACCTGTTGTGTAGAGATGGGTTCTCAGTCTGTAACATGTAGCCCCTCCTGTTGTGTAGAGATGGGTTCTCAGTCTGTATCATGTATCCCCTCCCCCCCTCCTGTTGTGTAGAGATGGGTTCTCAGTCTGTATCATGTATCCCCTCCTCCCTCCTGTTGTGTAGAGATGGGTTCTCAGTCTGTATCATGTATCCCCTCCTCCCTCCTGTTGTGTAGAGATCGGTTCTCAGTCTGTATCATGTATCCCCTCCTCCCTCCTGTTGTGTAGAGATGGGTTCTCAGTCTGTAACATGTATCCCCTCCTCCCTCCTGTTGTGTAGAGATGGGTTCTCAGTCTGTATCATGTATCCCCTCCTCCCTCCTGTTGTGTAGAGATGGGTTCTCAGTCTGTAACATGTATCCCCTCCTACCTCCTGTTGTGTAGAGATGGGTTCTCAGTCTGTATCATGTATCCCCTCCTCCCCTCCTGTTGTGTAGAGATGGGTTCTCAGTCTGTATCATGTATCCCCTCCTCCCTCCTGTTGTGTAGAGATGGGTTCTCAGTCTGTAACATGTATCCCCTCCTCCCTCCTGTTGTGTAGAGATGGGTTCTCAGTCTGTAACATGTATCCCCTCATGTTGTGTAGAGATGGGTTCTCAGTCTGTATCATGTATCCCCTCCTCCCTCCTGTTGTGTAGAGATGGGTTCTCAGTCTGTAACATGTATTCCCTCCTGTTGTGTAGAGATGGGTTCTCAGTCTGTATCATGTATCCCCTCCTCCCTCCTGTTGTGTAGAGATGGGTTCTCAGTCTGTATCATGTATCCCCTCCTCCCCTCCTGTTGTGTAGAGATGGGTTCTCAGTCTGTATCATTTATCCCCTCCTCCCCTCCTGTTGTGTAGAGATGGGTTCTCAGTCTGTATCATTTATCCCCTCCTCCCCTCCTGTTTTGTAGAGATGGGTTCTCAGTCTGTATCATTTATCCCCTCCTCCCCTCCTGTTGTGTAGAGATGGGTTCTCAGTCTGTATCATGTATCCCCTCCTGTTGTGTAGAGATGGGTTCTCAGTCTGTAACATGTATCCCCTCCTCCCTCCTGTTGTGTAGAGATGGGTTCTCAGTCTGTATCATGTATCCCCTCCTCCCCTCCTGTTGTGTAGAGATGGGTTCTCAGTCTGTAACATGTATCCCCTCCTCCCTCCTGTTGTGTAGAGATGGGTTCTCAGTCTGTATCATGTATCTACCTCCCCTCCTGTTGTGTAGAGATGGGTTCTCAGTCTGTATCATGTATCCCCTCCTCCCCTCCTGTTGTGTAGAGATGGGTTCTCAGTCTGTATCATGTATCCTACCTCCTGTTGTGTAGAGATGGGTTCTCAGTCTGTATCATGTATCCCCTCCACCCTCCTGTTGTGTAGAGATGGGTTCTCAGTCTGTAACATGTATCCCCTCCTCCCTCCTGTTGTGTAGAGATGGGTTCTCAGTCTGTATCATGTATCCCCTCCTCCCTCCTGTTGTGTAGAGATGGGTTCTCAGTCTGTAACATGTAGCCCCTCCTGTTGTGTAGAGATGGGTTCTCAGTCTGTATCATGTATCCCCTCCCCCCCTCCTGTTGTGTAGAGATGGGTTCTCAGTCTGTATCATGTATCCCCTCCTCCCACCTGTTGTGTAGAGATGGGTTCTCAGTCTGTAACATGTAGCCCCTCCTGTTGTGTAGAGATGGGTTCTCAGTCTGTATCATGTATCCCCTCCCCCCTCCTGTTGTGTAGAGATGGGTTCTCAGTCTGTATCATGTATCCCCTCCTCCCTCCTGTTGTGTAGAGATGGGTTCTCAGTCTGTATCATGTATCCCCTCCTCCCTCCTGTTGTGTAGAGATCGGTTCTCAGTCTGTATCATGTATCCCCTCCTCCCTCCTGTTGTGTAGAGATGGGTTCTCAGTCTGTAACATGTATCCCCTCCTCCCTCCTGTTGTGTAGAGATGGGTTCTCAGTCTGTATCATGTATCCCCTCCTCCCTCCTGTTGTGTAGAGATGGGTTCTCAGTCTGTAACATGTATCCCCTCCACCCTCCTGTTGTGTAGAGATGGGTTCTCAGTCTGTATCATGTATCCCCTCCTCCCCTCCTGTTGTGTAGAGATGGGTTCTCAGTCTGTATCATGTATCCCCTCCTACCTCCTGTTGTGTAGAGATGGGTTCTCAGTCTGTATCATGTATCCCCTCCTCCCCTCCTGTTGTGTAGAGATGGGTTCTCAGTCTGTATCATGTATCCCCTCCTACCTCCTGTTGTGTAGAGATGGGTTCTCAGTCTGTAACATGTATCCCCTCCACCCTCCTGTTGTGTAGAGATGGGTTCTCAGTCTGTATCATGTATCCCCTCCTCCCTCCTGTTGTGTAGAGATGGGTTCTCAGTCTGTAACATGTATCCCCTCCTCCCCTCCTGTTGTGTAGAGATGGGTTCTCAGTCTGTAACATGTATCTACCTCCTGTTGTGTAGAGATGGGTTCTCAGTCTGTATCATGTATCCCCTCCTCCCTCCTGTTGTGTAGAGATGGGTTCTCAGTCTGTAACATGTATCTACCTCCTGTTGTGTAGAGATGGGTTCTCAGTCTGTATCATGTATCCCCTCCTCCCTCCTGTTGTGTAGAGATGGGTTCTCAGTCTGTATCATGTATCTACCTCCTGTTGTGTAGAGATGGGTTCTCAGTCTGTATCATGTATCCCCTCCTCCCTCCTGTTGTGTAGAGATGGGTTCTCAGTCTGTATCATGTATCTACCTCCTGTTGTGTAGAGATGGGTTCTCAGTCTGTATCATGTATCTACCTCCTGTTGTGTAGAGATGGGTTCTCAGTCTGTAACATGTATCCCCTCCACCCCCCTGTTGTGTAGAGATGGGTTCTCAGTCTGTATCATGTATCCCCTCCTCCCTCCTGTTGTGTAGAGATGGGTTCTCAGTCTGTATCATGTATCCCCTCCTCCCTCCTGTTGTGTAGAGATGGGTTCTCAGTCTGTAACATGTATCCCCTCCACCCCCCTGTTGTGTAGAGATGGGTTCTCAGTCTGTATCATGTATCCCCTCCTCCCCTCCTGTTGTGTAGAGATGGGTTCTCAGTCTGTATCATGTATCCCCTCCTCCCTCCTGTTGTGTAGAGATGGGTTCTCAGTCTGTAACATGTATCCCCTCCTCCCTCCTGTTGTGTAGAGATGGGTTCTCAGTCTGTAACATGTATCCCCTCATGTTGTGTAGAGATGGGTTCTCAGTCTGTATCATGTATCCCCTCCTCCCTCCTGTTGTGTAGAGATGGGTTCTCAGTCTGTAACATGTATTCCCTCCTGTTGTGTAGAGATGGGTTCTCAGTCTGTATCATGTATCCCCTCCTCCCTCCTGTTGTGTAGAGATGGGTTCTCAGTCTGTATCATGTATCCCCTCCTCCCCTCCTGTTGTGTAGAGATGGGTTCTCAGTCTGTATCATTTATCCCCTCCTCCCCTCCTGTTGTGTAGAGATGGGTTCTCAGTCTGTATCATTTATCCCCTCCTCCCCTCCTGTTGTGTAGAGATGGGTTCTCAGTCTGTATCATTTATCCCCTCCTCCCCTCCTGTTGTGTAGAGATGGGTTCTCAGTCTGTATCATGTATCCCCTCCTGTTGTGTAGAGATGGGTTCTCAGTCTGTAACATGTATCCCCTCCTCCCTCCTGTTGTGTAGAGATGGGTTCTCAGTCTGTAACATGTATTCCCTCCTCCCTCCTGTTGTGTAGAGATGGGTTCTCAGTCTGTATCATGTATCCCCTCCTCCCTCCTGTTGTGTAGAGATGGGTTCTCAGTCTGTAACATGTATCTACCTCCTGTTGTGTAGAGATGGGTTCTCAGTCTGTATCATGTATCCCCTCCTCCCCTCCTGTTGTGTAGAGATGGGTTCTCAGTCTGTAACATGTATCTACCTCCTGTTGTGTAGAGATGGGTTCTCAGTCTGTATCATGTATCCCCTCCTACCTCCTGTTGTGTAGAGATGGGTTCTCAGTCTGTATCATGTATCTACCTCCTGTTGTGTAGAGATGGGTTCTCAGTCTGTATCATGTATCCCCTCCTCCCTCCTGTTGTGTAGAGATGGGTTCTCAGTCTGTAACATGTATCCCCTCCTCCCTCCTGTTGTGTAGAGATGGGTTCTCAGTCTGTAACATGTATCTACCTCCTGTTGTGTAGAGATGGGTTCTCAGTCTGTATCATGTATCTACCTCCTGTTGTGTAGAGATGGGTTCTCAGTCTGTATCATGTATCCCCTCCTCCCTCCTGTTGTGTAGAGATGGGTTCTCAGTCTGTAACATGTATCCCCTCCACCCTCCTGTTGTGTAGAGATGGGTTCTCAGTCTGTATCATGTATCCCCTCCTCCCTCCTGTTGTGTAGAGATGGGTTCTCAGTCTGTATCATGTATCCCCTCCTCCCTCCTGTTGTGTAGAGATGGGTTCTCAGTCTGTAACATGTATCTACCTCCTGTTGTGTAGAGATGGGTTCTCAGTCTGTATCATGTATCTACCTCCTGTTGTGTAGAGATGGGTTCTCAATCTGTATCATGTATCTACCTCCTGTTGTGTAGAGATGGGTTCTCAGTCTGTATCATGTATCTACCTCCTGTTGTGTAGAGATGGGTTCTCAGTCTGTATCATGTATCCCCTCCCCCCCTCCTGTTGTGTAGAGATGGGTTCTCAGTCTGTATCATGTATCCCCTCCTCCCTCCTGTTGTGTAGAGATGGGTTCTCAGTCTGTATCATGTATCCCCTCCTCCCTCCTGTTGTGTAGAGATGGGTTCTCAGTCTGTATCATGTATCCCCTCCTCCCCTCCTGTTGTGTAGAGATGGGTTCTCAGTCTGTATCATGTATCCCCTCCTCCCCTCCTGTTGTGTAGAGATGGGTTCTCAGTCTGTATCATGTATCTACCTCCTCCCTCCTGTTGTGTAGAGATGGGTTCTCAGTCTGTATCATGTATCCCCTCCTCCCCTCCTGTTGTGTAGAGATGGGTTCTCAGTCTGTATCATGTATCCCCTCCTCCCTCCTGTTGTGTAGAGATGGGTTCTCAGTCTGTAACATGTATCCCCTCCTCCCCTCCTGTTGTGTAGAGATGGGTTCTCAGTCTGTATCATGTATCCCCTCCTCCCTCCTGTTGTGTAGAGATGGGTTCTCAGTCTGTATCATGTATCCCCTCCTCCCCTCCTGTTGTGTAGAGATGGGTTCTCAGTCTGTATCATGTATCCCCTCCTCCCCTCCTGTTGTGTAGAGATGGGTTCTCAGTCTGTATCATGTATCTACCTCCTCCCTCCTGTTGTGTAGAGATGGGTTCTCAGTCTGTATCATGTATCCCCTCCTCCCCTCCTGTTGTGTAGAGATGGGTTCTCAGTCTGTATCATGTATCCCCTCCTCCCTCCTGTTGTGTAGAGATGGGTTCTCAGTCTGTAACATGTATCCCCTCCTCCCCTCCTGTTGTGTAGAGATGGGTTCTCAGTCTGTAACATGTATCTACCTCCTGTTGTGTAGAGATGGGTTCTCAGTCTGTATCATGTATCCCCTCCTCCCTCCTGTTGTGTAGAGATGGGTTCTCAGTCTGTATCATGTATCCCCTCCTCCCTCCTGTTGTGTAGAGATGGGTTCTCAGTCTGTATCATGTATCTACCTCCCCTCCTGTTGTGTAGAGATGGGTTCTCAGTCTGTATCATGTATCTACCTCCTGTTGTGTAGAGATGGGTTCTCAGTCTGTATCATGTATCCCCACCCCCCTCCTGTTGTGTAGAGATGGGTTCTCAGTCTGTAACATGTATCTACCTCCCCTCCTGTTGTGTAGAGATGGGTTCTCAGTCTGTATCATGTATCCCCACCCCCCTCCTGTTGTGTAGAGATGGGTTCTCAGTCTGTAACATGTATCTACCTCCCCTCCTGTTGTGTAGAGATGGGTTCTCAGCCTGTATCATGTATCCCCTCCTCCCTCCTGTTGTGTAGAGATGGGTTCTCAGTCTGTATCATGTATCCCCTCCTCCCTCCTGTTGTGTAGAGATGGGTTCTCAGTCTGTAACATGTATCTACCTCCCCTCCTGTTGTGTAGAGATGGGTTCTCAGCCTGTATCATGTATCCCCTCCTCCCTCCTGTTGTGTAGAGATGGGTTCTCAGTCTGTATCATGTATCCCCTCCTCCCCTCCTGTTGTGTAGAGATGGGTTCTCAGTCTGTATCATGTATCCCCTCCTGTTGTGTAGAGATGGGTTCTCAGTCTGTATCATGTATCCCCTCCCCCCCTCCTGTTGTGTAGAGATGGGTTCTCAGTCTGTAACATGTATCTACCTCCTGTTGTGTAGAGATGGGTTCTCAGTCTGTATCATGTATCCCCTCCCCCCTCCTGTTGTGTAGAGATGGGTTCTCAGTCTGTAACATGTATCTACCTCCCCTCCTGTTGTGTAGAGATGGGTTCTCAGCCTGTATCATGTATCCCCTCCACCCCCTGTTGTGTAGAGATGGGTTCTCAGTCTGTAACATGTATCCCCTCCTCCCTCCTGTTGTGTAGAGATGGGTTCTCAGTCTGTAACATGTATCTACCTCCCCTCCTGTTGTGTAGAGATGGGTTCTCAGCCTGTATCATGTATCCCCTCCTCCCTCCTGTTGTGTAGAGATGGGTTCTCAGTCTGTATCATGTATCCCCTCCTCCCTCCTGTTGTGTAGAGATGGGTTCTCAGTCTGTATCATGTATCCCCTCCTGTTGTGTAGAGATGGGTTCTCAGTCTGTATCATGTATCCCCTCCTCCCTCCTGTTGTGTAGAGATGGGTTCTCAGTCTGTATCATGTATCCCCTCCTCCCTCCTGTTGTGTAGAGATGGGTTCTCAGTCTGTATCATGTATCCCCTCCTCCCTCCTGTTGTGTAGAGATGGGTTCTCAGTCTGTATCATGTATCCTACCTCCTGTTGTGTAGAGATGGGTTCTCAGTCTGTATCATGTATCCCCTCCTGTTGTGTAGAGATGGGTTCTCAGTCTGTATCATGTATCTACCTCCTGTTGTGTAGAGATGGGTTCTCAGTCTGTATCATGTATCCCCTCCTCCCTCCTGTTGTGTAGAGATGGGTTCTCAGTCTGTATCATGTATCCCCTCCTCCCTCCTGTTGTGTAGAGATGGGTTCTCAGTCTGTATCATGTATCCCCTCCTCCCTCCTGTTGTGTAGAGATGGGTTCTCAGTCTGTATCATGTATCCCCTCCTCCCTCCTGTTGTGTAGAGATGGGTTCTCAGTCTGTAACATGTATCCCCTCCTCCCTCCTGTTGTGTAGAGATGGGTTCTCAGTCTGTAACATGTATCTACATCCCCTCCTGTTGTGTAGAGATGTGTTCTCAGTCTGTAACATGTATCCCCTCCTGCCTCCTGTTGTGTAGAGATGGGTTCTCAATCTGTATCATGTATCCCCTCCTCCCCTCCTGTTGTGTAGAGATGGGTTCTCAGTCTGTAACATGTATCCCCTCCTCCCTCCTGTTGTGTAGAGATGGGTTCTCAGTCTGTATCATGTATCCCCTCCTCCCTCCTGTTGTGTAGAGATGGGTTCTCAGTCTGTATCATGTATCTACCTCCTGTTGTGTAGAGATGGGTTCTCAGTCTGTAACATGTATCCCCTCCACCCCCCTGTTGTGTAGAGATGGGTTCTCAGTCTGTATCATGTATCCCCTCCTCCCTCCTGTTGTGTAGAGATGGGTTCTCAGTCTGTATCATGTATCCCCTCCTCCCTCCTGTTGTGTAGAGATGGGTTCTCAGTCTGTAACATGTATCCCCTCCACCCCCCTGTTGTGTAGAGATGGGTTCTCAGTCTGTATCATGTATCCCCTCCTCCCCTCCTGTTGTGTAGAGATGGGTTCTCAGTCTGTATCATGTATCCCCTCCTCCCTCCTGTTGTGTAGAGATGGGTTCTCAGTCTGTAACATGTATCCCCTCCTCCCTCCTGTTGTGTAGAGATGGGTTCTCAGTCTGTATCATGTATCCCCTCATGTTGTGTAGAGATGGGTTCTCAGTCTGTATCATGTATCCCCTCCTCCCTCCTGTTGTGTAGAGATGGGTTCTCAGTCTGTAACATGTATTCCCTCCTGTTGTGTAGAGATGGGTTCTCAGTCTGTATCATGTATCCCCTCCTCCCTCCTGTTGTGTAGAGATGGGTTCTCAGTCTGTATCATGTATCCCCTCCTCCCCTCCTGTTGTGTAGAGATGGGTTCTCAGTCTGTATCATTTATCCCCTCCTCCCCTCCTGTTGTGTAGAGATGGGTTCTCAGTCTGTATCATTTATCCCCTCCTCCCCTCCTGTTGTGTAGAGATGGGTTCTCAGTCTGTATCATTTATCCCCTCCTCCCCTCCTGTTGTGTAGAGATGGGTTCTCAGTCTGTATCATGTATCCCCTCCTGTTGTGTAGAGATGGGTTCTCAGTCTGTAACATGTATCCCCTCCTCCCTCCTGTTGTGTAGAGATGGGTTCTCAGTCTGTAACATGTATTCCCTCCTCCCTCCTGTTGTGTAGAGATGGGTTCTCAGTCTGTATCATGTATCCCCTCCTCCCTCCTGTTGTGTAGAGATGGGTTCTCAGTCTGTAACATGTATCTACCTCCTGTTGTGTAGAGATGGGTTCTCAGTCTGTATCATGTATCCCCTCCTCCCCTCCTGTTGTGTAGAGATGGGTTCTCAGTCTGTAACATGTATCTACCTCCTGTTGTGTAGAGATGGGTTCTCAGTCTGTATCATGTATCCCCTCCTACCTCCTGTTGTGTAGAGATGGGTTCTCAGTCTGTATCATGTATCTACCTCCTGTTGTGTAGAGATGGGTTCTCAGTCTGTATCATGTATCCCCTCCTCCCTCCTGTTATGTAGAGATGGGTTCTCAGTCTGTAACATGTATCCCCTCCTCCCTCCTGTTGTGTAGAGATGGGTTCTCAGTCTGTAACATGTATCTACCTCCTGTTGTGTAGAGATGGGTTCTCAGTCTGTATCATGTATCTACCTCCTGTTGTGTAGAGATGGGTTCTCAGTCTGTATCATGTATCCCCTCCTCCCTCCTGTTGTGTAGAGATGGGTTCTCAGTCTGTAACATGTATCCCCTCCACCCTCCTGTTGTGTAGAGATGGGTTCTCAGTCTGTATCATGTATCCCCTCCTCCCTCCTGTTGTGTAGAGATGGGTTCTCAGTCTGTAACATGTATCCCCTCCTCCCTCCTGTTGTGTAGAGATGGGTTCTCAGTCTGTAACATGTATCTACCTCCTGTTGTGTAGAGATGGGTTCTCAGTCTGTATCATGTATCTACCTCCTGTTGTGTAGAGATGGGTTCTCAATCTGTATCATGTATCTACCTCCTGTTGTGTAGAGATGGGTTCTCAGTCTGTATCATGTATCTACCTCCTGTTGTGTAGAGATGGGTTCTCAGTCTGTATCATGTATCCCCTCCCCCCCTCCTGTTGTGTAGAGATGGGTTCTCAGTCTGTATCATGTATCCCCTCCTCCCTCCTGTTGTGTAGAGATGGGTTCTCAGTCTGTATCATGTATCCCCTCCTCCCTCCTGTTGTGTAGAGATGGGTTCTCAGTCTGTATCATGTATCCCCTCCTCCCCTCCTGTTGTGTAGAGATGGGTTCTCAGTCTGTATCATGTATCCCCTCCTCCCCTCCTGTTGTGTAGAGATGGGTTCTCAGTCTGTATCATGTATCTACCTCCTCCCTCCTGTTGTGTAGAGATGGGTTCTCAGTCTGTATCATGTATCCCCTCCTCCCCTCCTGTTGTGTAGAGATGGGTTCTCAGTCTGTATCATGTATCCCCTCCTCCCTCCTGTTGTGTAGAGATGGGTTCTCAGTCTGTAACATGTATCCCCTCCTCCCCTCCTGTTGTGTAGAGATGGGTTCTCAGTCTGTATCATGTATCCCCTCCTCCCTCCTGTTGTGTAGAGATGGGTTCTCAGTCTGTATCATGTATCCCCTCCTCCCCTCCTGTTGTGTAGAGATGGGTTCTCAGTCTGTATCATGTATCCCCTCCTCCCCTCCTGTTGTGTAGAGATGGGTTCTCAGTCTGTATCATGTATCTACCTCCTCCCTCCTGTTGTGTAGAGATGGGTTCTCAGTCTGTATCATGTATCCCCTCCTCCCCTCCTGTTGTGTAGAGATGGGTTCTCAGTCTGTATCATGTATCCCCTCCTCCCTCCTGTTGTGTAGAGATGGGTTCTCAGTCTGTAACATGTATCCCCTCCTCCCCTCCTGTTGTGTAGAGATGGGTTCTCAGTCTGTAACATGTATCTACCTCCTGTTGTGTAGAGATGGGTTCTCAGTCTGTATCATGTATCCCCTCCTCCCTCCTGTTGTGTAGAGATGGGTTCTCAGTCTGTATCATGTATCCCCTCCTCCCTCCTGTTGTGTAGAGATGGGTTCTCAGTCTGTATCATGTATCCCCTCCTGCCTCCTGTTGTGTAGAGATGGGTTCTCAGTCTGTAACATGTATCCCCTCCTCCCTCCTGTTGTGTAGAGATGGGTTCTCAGTCTGTATCATGTATCTACCTCCCCTCCTGTTGTGTAGAGATGGGTTCTCAGTCTGTATCATGTATCTACCTCCTGTTGTGTAGAGATGGGTTCTCAGTCTGTATCATGTATCCCCACCCCCCTCCTGTTGTGTAGAGATGGGTTCTCAGTCTGTAACATGTATCTACCTCCCCTCCTGTTGTGTAGAGATGGGTTCTCAGTCTGTATCATGTATCCCCACCCCCCTCCTGTTGTGTAGAGATGGGTTCTCAGTCTGTAACATGTATCTACCTCCCCTCCTGTTGTGTAGAGATGGGTTCTCAGCCTGTATCATGTATCCCCTCCTCCCTCCTGTTGTGTAGAGATGGGTTCTCAGTCTGTATCATGTATCCCCTCCTCCCTCCTGTTGTGTAGAGATGGGTTCTCAGTCTGTAACATGTATCTACCTCCCCTCCTGTTGTGTAGAGATGGGTTCTCAGCCTGTATCATGTATCCCCTCCTCCCTCCTGTTGTGTAGAGATGGGTTCTCAGTCTGTATCATGTATCCCCTCCTCCCCTCCTGTTGTGTAGAGATGGGTTCTCAGTCTGTATCATGTATCCCCTCCTGTTGTGTAGAGATGGGTTCTCAGTCTGTATCATGTATCCCCTCCCCCCCTCCTGTTGTGTAGAGATGGGTTCTCAGTCTGTAACATGTATCTACCTCCTGTTGTGTAGAGATGGGTTCTCAGTCTGTATCATGTATCCCCTCCCCCCCTCCTGTTGTGTAGAGATGGGTTCTCAGTCTGTAACATGTATCTACCTCCCCTCCTGTTGTGTAGAGATGGGTTCTCAGCCTGTATCATGTATCCCCTCCACCCCCCTGTTGTGTAGAGATGGGTTCTCAGTCTGTAACATGTATCCCCTCCTCCCTCCTGTTGTGTAGAGATGGGTTCTCAGTCTGTAACATGTATCTACCTCCCCTCCTGTTGTGTAGAGATGGGTTCTCAGCCTGTATCATGTATCCCCTCCTCCCTCCTGTTGTGTAGAGATGGGTTCTCAGTCTGTATCATGTATCCCCTCCTCCCTCCTGTTGTGTAGAGATGGGTTCTCAGTCTGTATCATGTATCCCCTCCTGTTGTGTAGAGATGGGTTCTCAGTCTGTATCATGTATCCCCTCCTCCCTCCTGTTGTGTAGAGATGGGTTCTCAGTCTGTATCATGTATCCCCTCCTCCCTCCTGTTGTGTAGAGATGGGTTCTCAGTCTGTATCATGTATCCCCTCCTCCCTCCTGTTGTGTAGAGATGGGTTCTCAGTCTGTATCATGTATCCTACCTCCTGTTGTGTAGAGATGGGTTCTCAGTCTGTATCATGTATCCCCTCCTGTTGTGTAGAGATGGGTTCTCAGTCTGTATCATGTATCTACCTCCTGTTGTGTAGAGATGGGTTCTCAGTCTGTATCATGTATCCCCTCCTCCCTCCTGTTGTGTAGAGATGGGTTCTCAGTCTGTATCATGTATCCCCTCCTCCCTCCTGTTGTGTAGAGATGGGTTCTCAGTCTGTATCATGTATCCCCTCCTCCCTCCTGTTGTGTAGAGATGGGTTCTCAGTCTGTATCATGTATCCCCTCCTCCCTCCTGTTGTGTAGAGATGGGTTCTCAGTCTGTAACATGTATCCCCTCCTCCCTCCTGTTGTGTAGAGATGGGTTCTCAGTCTGTAACATGTATCTACATCCCCTCCTGTTGTGTAGAGATGGGTTCTCAGTCTGTAACATGTATCCCCTCCTGCCTCCTGTTGTGTAGAGATGGGTTCTCAATCTGTATCATGTATCCCCTCCTCCCTCCTGTTGTGTAGAGATGGGTTCTCAGTCTGTAACATGTATCCCCTCCTCCCTCCTGTTGTGTAGAGATGGGTTCTCAGTCTGTATCATGTATCCCCTCCTCCCTCCTGTTGTGTAGAGATGGGTTCTCAGTCTGTATCATGTATCCCCTCCTCCCTCCTGTTGTGTAGAGATGGGTTCTCAGTCTGTAACATGTATCCCCTCCTACCTCCTGTTGTGTAGAGATGGGTTCTCAGTCTGTATCATGTATCCCCTCCTCCCTCCTGTTGTGTAGAGATGGGTTCTCAGTCTGTATCATGTATCCCCTCCTCCCTCCTGTTGTGTAGAGATGGGTTCTCAGTCTGTATCATGTATCCTACCTCCTGTTGTGTAGAGATGGGTTCTCAGTCTGTAACATGTATCTACCTCCTGTTGTGTAGAGATGGTTTCTCAGTCTGTAACATGTCTTTTGATAGTGTATTTAACCCTGTGACTGTGAGGATTCATCATAAGTGTTTTTTTCTGCCTTTTAGACTCTGTAGCGGCTGAGATCGGCTTCTCTGTGTACCCTCTGGGTGATGAGGAAGAGGGTTGTGTCTACCGCCGTCTCAGTATGGAGGGCGACGCAGACGACCCCCGCACCGCCACCGAGAGCTGCAGGGACCAGGGAGACGGTCCAGCCTCCCAGCCCGACCTCGAGGCCCCCTTCCCCCCCTACCTGTCCTGCCGGGGCTGTGGCCTGGATCTGGTGGGACCCTACTGCCACCGGTGCTGCAAGGGAGGAGGAGGAGGAGTTGGGGGGGAATTCAGCGCCGCGTTTGGCGGCTTTCGCTCCGGTTCGCGGTCACAAGCGGACGATAGCGAGGAAGGAGGGGACGACAACTCGATGATGGGTGACGACGGCCCGTCGTCCAAGCTCCACTCCTGCCAGCTGTGTGGGTTCTCCTCACGCTACGCCAACCACGTCAAGAGGCACATGAAGACTCACAACGGGGAGAAGCCGTACCACTGCCCCCTGTGTACCTACGCCTCAGCCCAGCTGGTCAACCTGCAGAGACACCTGAGGATTCACACTGGGGAGAAACCATACAGGTGTGACTCCTGCTCCTTCGCCTGCAGTTCCCTAGGCAACCTGAAGAGGCATCAGAGGATGCATGTGGCTGGACAGGAAGCAGTTAGACCTGCCTGCGGACCTTCTATTGGTCCCTCTGCCGGTGGCCATCCTGCTATTGGTCCCTCTGCCGGTGGCCATCCTGCTATTGGTCCCTCTGCCGGTGGCCATCCTGCTATTGGTCCCTCTGCCGTTGGCCCTCCTCTTATTGGTCCTCCTGCTAGTGGGCATGGTCTTAAGAGGAAGGAGGAGCCCAGTGCTTCAGCTGAAGGTATTTTTCAACTACACTGAACAAAAATATAAAAGCAACATGCAGCAATTTCAAATATTTTACTGAGTTACAGTTCATATAAGGAAATCAGTCAATTGAAATAAATTAATTAGGCCCTAATCTATGGATTTCACATGACTGGGAATACAGATATGCATCTGTTGGTCACAGATACTTTTTTTTTTTTTTTTTTAAGGTAGGGGAGTGGATCAGAAAACCAGTCAGTATCTGGTGTGACCACCGTTTGACTCATGCAGCGCGACACATCTCCTTCGCATAGAGTTGATCAGGCTGTTGATTGTGGAATGTTGTCCCACTCCTCTTCAATGGCTGTGCGAAGTTGCTGGATATTGGCCAGAACTGGAACATGCAGTTGTCCACGTCGGTCCAGAGCATCCCAAACATGCTCAATGGGTGACATGTCTGGTGAGTATGCAGGCCATGGAAGAACTGGGACATTTTCAGCATCCAGGAATTGTGTACAGATCCTTGAGACATGGAGCCGTGCGTTATCATGCTGAAACATTAGGTGATGGCGGCGGATGAATGGCACGACAATGGGCCTCAGGATCTCGTCACGGTATCTCTGTGCGTTGAAATTGCCATCGATAAAATGCAATTGTGTTCGTTGTCCGTAGCTTATGCCTGCCCATACCATAACCCCACCGCCACCATGGGGCACTCTGTTCACATCAGCAAACTGCTCACCCCCACGACGCCATACACGCTGTCTGCCATTTGCCCGGTACAGTTAAAACCGGGATTCATCCATGAAGAGCACACTTCTCCAACGTGCCAGTGGCCATGGAAGGTGAGCATTTGCCCACTGAAGTCGGTTTCGACGCCGAACTGCAGTCAGGTCAAGACCCTGGTGAGGACGACGAGCACACAGATGAGCTTCCCTGAGACGGTTTCTGACAGTTTGTGCAGAAATTCTTCAGTTGTTTAATCAGCTTCTTGATATGCCGCACCTGTCAGGTGGATGGATTATCTTGGCAAAGGAGAAACACTCACTAACAGGGATGTAAACAACTTTGTGCACAACATTTGAGAGAAATAAGCTTTTTGTGCATATGGAACATTTCAGGGATTTTTTGTTTCCAGCTCATGAAACATGGGGAAAATGTGAATTAAAGATTTAGGCCTGTATCAGTTCTTAAAGACCATTTGGAACTTTAAAGATGTTTTCCCTCATCAATCTACACACAATACCCCATAATAAAAAAGCAAAAACAGGTTTTTAGACATTTTTGCAAGTGTATTAAAAATCAAAAAACGGATATAACATTTACATAAGTGTTCAGACCCTTTACTCAGTACTTTGTTGAAGCACCTTTGGCAGCGATTACAGCCTCGAGTCTTCTTGGGTATGACGCTACAAGCTTGGCACACCTGTATTTGTGGAGTTTCTCCCATTCTTCTCTGCAGATCCTCTCAAGCTCTGTCAGGTTGGATGGGGAGCGTCGCTGCACAGCTATTGTCAGGTCTCTCCAGAGATGTTAGATCAGGTTCAAGTCTGGGCTCTGGCTGGGCCACTCAAGGACATTCAGAGACTTGTCCCGAAGCCACTCCTGAGCGCTCTGGAGCAGGGATCTCTCTGTACTTTGCTCTGTTCATCTTTCCCTCAATCCTGACTAGTCTCCCAGTCCCTGCCGCTGAAAAATATCCCCACAGCATGATGCTGCCAGCACAATGCTTCACCGTAGGGATGGTGCCAGGTTTTCTCCAGACGTGATGCTTGGCATTCAGGCAAAAGAGTTCCATCTTGGTTTCATCAGACCAGAGAATCTTGTTTCTCTTGGTCTGACAGTCCTTTAGATGTCTTTTGGCAAACTCCAAGCGGGCTGTCATGTTCCTTTTACTGAGGAGTGGCTTCCTTCTGGCCGCTCTACCATAAAGGCCTGATTGGTGGAGTGCTGCAGAGATGGTTGTCCTTCTGGAAGGTTCTCTCATCTCCACAGAGGAACTCTGGAGCTCTGTCAGAGTGACCATCGGGTTCTTGGTAACCTCCCTGACCAAGGCCTTTCTCCCGTGATTTCTCAGTTTGGCTGGGCGGCCAGCTCTAGGAAGATTCTTGGTGGTTCCAAACTTCTTCCATTTAAGAAAGATGGAGGCCACTGTGTTCTTGGGGACCTTCAATGCTGCAGATATGTTTTGGTAACCTTCCCCAGATCTGTGCCTCGACACAATGCTGTCTCGGAGCTCTACAGACAATTCCTTAGACCTCACGGCTTGGTTTTTGCTCTGACATGCACTGTCAACTGTGGGACCTTTTATATAGACAGGTGTGTGCCTTTCCAAATCATGTCCAATCAATTGAATTTACCACAGGTGGACTCCAAGTTGTGGAAACATCTCAAGGATGATCAATGGAAACAGGATGCACATGAGCTCAATTCCGTGTCTCATAGCAAAGGGTCTGAATACTTATGTAAATAAGGTATCTGTTTTTTATTTTTAAATGTGCAAAAATGTCTAAACCTGTTTTCGCTTCGTCATTATGGGGTATTGTGTGTAGATTGAATATATATATTATTTTTTTTTTCTTTACATAATTTTAGAAAAAGGCTAACGTAACAAAGTGGAAAAAGTAAAAGGGTCTGAATACTTTCCGAATGCTCTGTGTGTGCGATAACAGCTTTTTTCAACTGAATTCACTAATTTTGGCCACCTCTGCTCTGATTTCAGAAGCTGTGAGGCCTGATCTAAACCTCCACAATAGAGACTACCTACCACGCTACAGCCGACCAAGCAGACCACTGGAGCAACAGCTCTCTGACCACCAGCCCCCAAGACTTGAGGCCCCTGGCTGCGGGCCTGGGCTTGGGGCTAGGGTCGGAGCTGGGACTAAGTCTGGGCCTGTGGTGGGAGTGAAGTCAGAGGACTCTCTCCCTCCTCTCCTCTTCCCCTTCACCTGTCGTCTCTGTGGTATCCCCCTGGAGGACGAGGACGGTTCCACCGCCCAGATCTGTGCCAAGTGCACCCTGGACATGCTGACCAAGAACTCATCCGGGCCCAACAGCCCCGGGGAGCGCGGGGACAAGGTCTACACCTGCAGCGCCTGTCCCTTCCTCACCCACTACCCCAACCACCTGGCGCGACACATGAAGACGCACAGCGGAGAGAAGCCCTACAAGTGCCCTCAGTGCGACTATGCCTCCGCCCACTTCGACAACCTGAAACGCCACCACAGAGTCCACACGGGCGAGAAGCCCTACAAGTGCCACCTGTGTGACTACGCCTGTGGCAACCTGGCTAACTTAAAACGCCACCAGCGGGTCCACTCGGGCGCCAAGCCGTTCCAGTGCGAGGTGTGCAGCTACAGCTGTAACCAGAGCATGAACCTGAAGAGACACATGCTGAGACACACGGGCGAGAAGCCCTACAAATGCCAGGAGTGTGGCTACACCACGGGACACTGGGACAACTACAAACGCCACCAGAAGAAACACGGCCTCGCCACCGACGGATGGGTCAAAGTTCAGATGGCGGGCGCCCACAAGGAAGAGGGGGGTGAGGAGGAAGAGGAGGAGGAGGAGGAGGAAGAAGAGAGGGTGGTGGGACAGCCGCAGAGGAAAGGAGGAGAGGTGATGATGCAGTACATGTCCAGATAGGAGAGGAACAGAGCTGTACCACAGAACATGAGATTGGAAAATAACAGCTACCAGCAAAATCTAGATTTTTTTTTTGTATTGTAATTGTTTTTGTCAATGTTTTTTTTTTTTTCCTGCAGCTGCTATGTAGAATCATGCACAATTGTAGAACATGGTGATTATTATTGGAATGTTTTGATGCCTTTGGACAGAAAGTAAGGAGGGTGAAGGAAGCTATACCGAGCCTCTGGTTGCAGCTATGTTGCCAGGCGAATGGACTGGGATGAGGGTTCTACTTTAACGTTCCCCCCAAAATACTACCTGCATTCTCCACCATATGCTGTCCCCCCCAACAGTGGCCTACATATCCTAACTTCATTTTACATTATGCCTTACAACCCCTCTATAGTCTCTACTTACCAGTCTACTATTCCAACCCCTCTATAGTCTCTGCTTACCAGTCTACTATTCCAACCCCTCTATAGTCTCTACTTACCAGTCTACTATTCCAACTCCTCTATGCTTCCATCTTCTCTCCTCCTCAACCCCCCTATCTATCCCCATAATAACCCTCCTCAACCCCCCTATCTATCCCCATAATAACCCTCCTCAACCCCCATGTCTATCCCCATAATAACCCTCCTCAACCCCCATGTCTATCCCCATAATAACCCTCCTCAACCCCCATGTCTATCCCCATAATAACCCTCCTCAACCCCCATGTCTATCCCCATAATAACCCTCCTTAACCCCCATGTCTATCCCCATAATAACCCTCCTCAACCCCCATGTCTATCCCCATAATAACCCTCCTTAACCCCCATGTCTATCCCCATAATAACCCTCCTCAACCCCCATGTCTATCCCCATAATAACCCTCCTCAACCCCCCTATCTATCCCCATAATAACCCTCCTCAACCCCCATGTCTATCCCCATAATAACCCTCCTCAACCCCCCTATCTATCCCCATAATAACCCTCCTCAACCCCCATGTCTATCCCCATAATAACCCTCCTTAACCCCCATGTCTATCCCCATAATAACCCTCCTTAACCCCCATGTCTATCCCCATAATAACCCTCCTCAACCCCCATGTCTATCCCCATAATAACCCTCCTCAACCCCCCTATCTATCCCCATAATAACCCTCCTCAACCCCCATGTCTATCCCCATAATAACCCTCCTTAACCCCCATGTCTATCCCCATAATAACCCTCCTCAACCCCCCTATCTATCCCCATAATAACCCTCCTCAACCCCCATGTCTATCCCCATAATTACCCTCCTCAACCCCCATGTCTATCCCCATAATAACCCTCCTTAACCCCCATGTCTATCCCCATAATAACCCTCCTTAACCCCCATGTCTATCCCCATAATAACCCTCCTCAACCCCCATGTCTATCCCCATAATAACCCTCCTCAACCCCCATGTCTATCCCCATAATAACCCTCCTCAACCCCCATAATAACCCTCCTCAACCCCCATGTCTATCCCCATAATAACCCTCCTCAACCCCCCTATCTATCCCCATAATAACCCTCCTCAACCCCCCTATCTATCCCCATAATAACCCTCCTCAACCCCCATGTCTATCCCCATAATAACCCTCCTCAACCCCCATGTCTATCCCCATAATAACCCTCCTCAACCCCCATGTCTATCCCCATAATAACCCTCCTCAACCCCCATGTCTATCCCCATAATAACCCTCCTCAACCCCATGTCTATCCCCATAATAACCCTCCTACTGTTATTCCTTGGGGCGCGTTCAGCAGGACACGTCTTGGAACCTTCGGATAGAAATGTACGTAGAACAAACATGCCTCTCTTCATGGAATTTCTATCTGCAACGTTTGGCTACTGAACCTGGCCCTGTTTGGCTAGTGAACCTGGCCCTGTTTGGCTAGTGAACCTGGCCCCGTTTGGCTAGTGAACCTAGCCCTGTTTGGCTAGTGAACCTGGCCCTGTTTGGCTAGTGAACCTGGCCCTGTTTGGCTAGTGAACCTGGCCCTGTTTGGCTAGTGAACCTGGCCCTGTTTGGCTAGTGAACCTGGCCCCGTTTGGCTAGTGAACCTGGCCCCGTTTGGCTAGTGAACCTGGCCCCGTTTGGCTAGTGAACCTGGCCCCGTTTGGCTAGTGAACCTGGCCCCGTTTGGCTAGTGAACCTGGCCCTGTTTGGCTAGTGAACCTGGCCCCGTTTGGCTAGTGAACCTGGCCCTGTTAAGAAATGCCCTTCTGAAGGAGTGTGTGTGGACTTAGCCTGATCCCAGATCGGTTTGTGCTTTCTTGCTAACCAACTGCTGTCAAGACAGCACAAACAGATCTGGGACCAGGCTAGTGTAGTGTCAAAATGTGTTGCTGTGGAAACGCTCGCTGTGTTCATATGAACTGTGAAGTTAGCCCATTGTTACGTCCTCCTGTCTGTTTTTACTTGAAGTTAGGATGTTTCCCAAATGGCACCCTGTTCCCTAAGGGGCCCTGGTTAAAGTAGTCCCTGTTCCCCAAGGGGCCCTGGTTAAAGTAGTCCCTGTTCCCCAAGGGGCCCTGGTTAAAGTAGTCCCTGTTCCCCAAGGGGCCCTGGTTAAAGTAGTCCCTGTTCCCCAAGGGGCCCTGGTTAAAGTAGTGCCTGTTCCCCAAGGGGCCCTGGTTAAAGTAGTGCACTATAAAGGGGAAAAGGGTGACATTTGGGATGGAGCCCAAGACGACACGTGAAGTTTTAAGCATGATCTGAGAAGTGTCAACTAAATGTATAGCGTTTTATATTTTTTTTGTGTGATTGTATTTCCTCATTAGAAGGGCATATTTTTTTATTATATATATACATATAGAACTTTTTCGTTTTTTCCTATCTTGAAGAATGTGACGTTAAGCTTGTTTTATATGGGACAAATATACAAGGACCATGAACTTTACAAATCTTATCAAGTGAATTATTACAACTACTACTACTATTACTATATGCAGTTACATTATTTTCAGGTTTAAAATAAATGATGGAACATCGTTTGAAATGCATTGATTAGCCCTAGCCTGAAGCGTCGTGTCTAGTGTAGAGAAATATTCTGTGTAGGTAGAAGATGGGTGTATTCATTCCGCCGATTGTTGCAAATGAAAACGGGGAGGGACCTACCTGAATTTGTCCAATAGAAACTGTTCTGGTCCTTTTTCAATTCAGGCAGTAAAATGAAATTCCCAATAATCCTGGCAGAATTACAGCCATTTGGTTTTGTTGTGTTTAGAATGGGAGACATGTCTTTTTGTGTGTAAATGTTAAGACGTGTGCAGCGCTTAAAAAGGAAAGAGTCACTCATTTTGAATGTTATTGTTCATCTCTGAGCGACGTTCTATCGATTCCTGTGGTCGGTTTATGTTTTATATTGGGAGTTATTCAAACTACAGAAATACAGCTGGTATGACAAGTTTTGCATCAAACATGAAATGGCTCCGGGAATCGATAGAACATCGCTCGGAGAGGCAACAAAAAAAACAAGTCAAAATGGGTTAATCTTTCTTTTTATTAAGGCCATGTTAAGCTCTACCTACATACAGTCCCTGAGTGTAACAATACTTCTTATGCAGTGCTTTCATAATTGCCTTAAGTATTTTGAAATAAACACATGGACTTTGTTCACTCAGTGTGAGATTAGACTGCTTTTTTTACTTTACGTAAAGTTTGTCTTTATGCTGATTGGTCCTTTTTGACTGAAATAACCAGAGACGTTTCCCCATTACTGACACAGGAGGGCATCATTGTTTAAGTCAGAACTAGCCGTGGATTCAAAAGGCCCCACTGTCGACAAGCTCATTGTACTTGGACTTTTCATAAGTCATTTATGCTCGAGTAAACGTCGGCAACGTTTAACATGAACGCAATCCTTGCCGTGTCAGTAATTGCCCACGACAGGGTCAAGTTTAACCGAGTCCAGAACGTTCCAGCCTAATAACACAAACCAACTGAGAATTGTTGTTATTTGGCAACTATACATTTATTCAACTCCAGGACTTCGCTTATCCAATTGATTTGTTCTTTAACAGTATAATACAGTGCCCGAAAACAGACTCACCTGACAGGCTTCATATTGGCATTACTCAAGATACTGAATGGTATATAAAAATCGGGGCTCTGGTCGAAAGTAGTGCACTATTTAGGGAATAGGGTGCCATTCTCTGGTCTAAAGTAGTGCACTATATAGGGAATAGGGTGCCATTCTCTGGTCTAAAGTAGTGCACTATATAGGGAATAGGGTACCATTCTCTGGTCTAAAGTAGTGCACTATATAGGGAATAGGGTGCCATTCTCTGGTCTAAAGTAGTGCACTATGTAGGGAATAGGGTACCATTCTCTGGTCTAAAGTAGTGCACTATATAGGGAATAGGGTGCCATTCTCTGGTCTAAGTAGTGCACTATATAGGGAATAGGGTACCATTCTCTGGTCTAAAGTAGTGCACTATATAGGGAATAGGGTGCCATTCTCTGGTCTAAAGTAGTGCACTATGTAGGGAATAGGGTACCATTCTCTGGTCTAAAGTAGTGCACTATATAGGGAATAGGGTACCATTCTCTGGTCTAAAGTAGTGCACTATATAGGGAATAGGGTGCCATTCTCTGGTCAACAGTAGTGCACTATATAGGGAATAGGGTGCCATTTGGGATGCAGATCCAGAGTATCTTAGCCTCTGTGACAGAACATTGAAGAGAGAAACATTTAAATATTTGCGTTCCAAATGGCACACTATCCCCACATCTAGTGCACTACTTTTCACCAGGCCCCATAGGACTCTGGTCAAAAGTAGTGCACTATATAGGGAACACTGTAGGGTGCCCGTTTGGGTAAACAACCGAACATAATTCTTTATGCAGAACATCCATCCATTCTAGCTGACCAATAAGAGCACAGTCAATAGGTTTGCATTCATTTTACTTGACATTGTGGTACATTTTGATCTTAACAGCAGGTTGAGATCCCATGAATTCATCCTCCTCCTCTTAGCCTGGTGCTCCCTGATGTGTGTGCTGTATACAGTGGGGGAAAAAAGTATTTAGTCAGCCACCAATTGTGCAAGTTCTCCCACTTAAAAAGATGAGAGAGGCCTGTAATTTTCATCATAGGTACACGTCAACTATGACAGACAAAATGAGAAAAAATAATCCAGAAAAATCACATTGTAGGATTTTTAATTTATTTATTTGCAAATTATGGTGGAAAATAAATATTTGGTCACCTACAAACAAGCAAGATTTCTTGCTCTCACAGACCTGTAACTTCTTCTTTAAGAGGCTCCTCTGTCCTCTACTCGTTACCTGTATTAATGGCACCTGTTTGAACTTGTTATCAGTATAAAAGACACCTGTCCACAACCTCAAACAGTCCCACTCCAAACTCCACTATGGCCAAGACCAAAGAGCTGTCAAAGGACACCAGAAACAAAATTGTAGACCTGCACCAGGCTGGGAAGACTGAATCTGCAATAGGTAAGCAGCTTGGTTTGAAGAAATCAACTGTGGGAGCAATTATTATGAAATGGAAGACATACAAGACCACTGATAATCTTCCTCGATCTGGGGCTCCATGCAAGATCTCACCCCGTGGGGTCAAAATGATCACAAGAACGGTGAGCAAAAATCCCAGAACCACACGGGGGGACCTAGTGAATGACCTGCAGAGAGCTGGGACCAAAGTAACAAAGCCTACCATCAGTAACACACCACGCCGCCAGGGACTCAAATCCTGCAGTGCCAGACGTGTCCCTCTGCTTAAGCCAGTACATGTCCAGGCCCGTCTGAAGTTTGCTAGAGTGCATTTGGATGATCCAGAAGAGGATTGGGAGAATGTCATATGGTCAGATGAAACCAAAATATAACTTTTTGGTAAAAACTCAACTCGTCGTGTTTGGAGGACAAAGAATGCTGAGTTGCATCCAAAGAACACCATACCTACTGTGAAGCAAGGGGGTGGAAACATCATGCTTTGGGGCTGTTTTTCTGCAAAGGGACCAGGACGACTGATCCGTGTAAAGGAAAGAATGAATGGGGCCATGTATCGTGAGATTTTGAGTGAAAACCTCCTTCCATCAGCAAGGGCATTGAAGATGAAACGTGGCTGGGTCTTTCAGCATGACAATGATCCCAAACACACCGCCCGGGCAACGAAGGAGTGGCTTCGTAAGAAGCATTTCAAGGTCCTGGAGTGGCCTAGCCAGTCTCCAGATCTCAACCCCATAGAAAATCTTTGGAGGGAGTTGAAAGTCCGTGTTGCCCAGCAACAGCCCCAAAACATCACTGCTCTAGAGGAGATCTGCATGGAGGAATGGGCCAAAATAGCAGCAACAGTGTGTGAAGACTTACAGAAAACGTTTGACCTGTGTCATTGCCAACAAAGGGTATATAACAAAGTATTGAGAAACTTTTGTTATTGACCAAATACTTATTTTCCACCATAATTTGCAAATAAATTCATTAAAAATCCTACAATGTGATTTTCTGGATTTTTTTTCTCTCAATTTGTCTGTCATAGTTGACGTGTACCTATGATGAAAATTACAGGCCTCTCTCATCTTTTTAAGTGGGAGAACTTGCACAATTGGTGGCTGACTAAATACTTTTTTCCCCCCACTGTAGCTCAATGACCATATGGGTTTTTGGATATTCCTGTAGCTTCCTCTCAACTTTCACTAGTAGGCTATTCAAGCTAGTCTCCTGTTACCACAAGTCAACGAGAGGAAAAAGCCTGGAGGTAATGTTGAAGCTTTCAAATGGGAATGACATTTTAACAAAATGGTGGAAATAAAGAAAATGTTTCCTATAGACTTCCGTGTCCTGACAAGAGATCACAGAAACTCTGTTTCAAATATGCACCTTCATCACAATCCTCCTCTCGGAGATGATTGCCACAATGTTTATTTTCAAATACAAATTGAAATTAAGCAAATGTCCCACAAACCCCAAAAAACTTTGTTTGTCAAAATAAGATAATTAACACAAATCAGAAGTGGGATTTGAAAACACTTTTCATACTAACTGAATTTCTGTAAACAATGATAAATGTAATTTATTGAATCTTTTGTACAGCTTAGATTACGTTTGATTACAATAAAAAATCAGAGCCATGTGTTTAGAGAGTTGGGCCATTGAGGTTCCTGCATTATGATGCATTTACACGACATGTTAGAATCCCCATTAACGTTACATGGGGAATATTTAAATAATGCTATGAAACTGAATGTCTAGAATTAGAACATAAAACATGATAGTTGGCCCAACTCTCTACATATATGGCTCTGAAATAAACTATTGATGATACAGATATTATTAGTAAATGTTCAAAATGCTTTTTCTTAATTGCATGTACATATATAAAAAGTGACTTCATACCATTTTTTTTTTTTTTTTTTTTTATGATTATTTTGTGCAAAATGCTTTAGTAAACTATAATTTTGGCATTTATGAGAACTCTTAAATTGGTTGAAACAAAAAAAGGGAAAGAGAACTAAGAAATCATGGACAATTTCAAAACCCCCCTGGAAATATTCCATGGCTACGTCCCAATATATTGGGAATATCACTGGTCAAACCTCTGGTCAAAAGTAGTGCACTATATAGGGAATAGGGTGCCATTCTCTGGTCTAAAGTAGTGCACTCTATAGGGAATAGGGTGCCATTCTCTGGTCTAAAGTAGTGCACTATATAGGGAATAGGGTGTCATTCTCTGGTCTAAAGTAGTGCACTATATAGGGAATAGGGTGCCATTCTCTGGTCTAAAGTAGTGCACTATATAGGGAATAGGGTGCCATTCTCTGGTCTAAAGTAGTGCACTATATAGGGAATAGGGTGCCATTCTCTGGTCTAAAGTAGTGCACTATATAGGGAATAGGGTGCCATTCTCTGGTCTAAAGTAGTGCACTATATAGGGAATAGGGTGCCATTCTCTGGTCTAAAGTAGTGCACTATATAGGGAATAGGGTGCCATTCTCTGGTCTAAAGTAGTGCACTATATAGGGAATAGGGTGCCATTCTCTGGTCTAAAGTAGTGCACTATATAGGGAATAGGGTGCCTTTTGGGACTCACTCCATTATGTTTTTCGTGCCCCACATTACTTAATAAATATCCGTCGTCCATCTGTACTGCCGCGTTCAAGTGCTAGTCGGAACTCTGAAATGTCCGACTTGCTAACTGGTTGAACGCAGCACGTGTATAACTACAACCAGTTAGCAAAGTCGGACATTTCAGAGTTTCCTAGTTTCCACTAGCACGTGAACGCGGCATAATACTGTGCAAAATTATTGGTTCAGGAAGTGCAAGCAGTTCAGCCGAACCGACCCGACCAATCAAACAACGTCTCCTTCTGCAAGATTCTATCTGGCGAGCTCCAATTAGCTAAGGCTGATACGTGGTTGGTGAGTTGACCAATGGCAACCCAACGCTGGATTTTGGTGGACTAGAGGCAACGGGCAAAATTAAGGCGTTAAATTATAGTCTTACAGGCAAAAAAGCATGACCACACTTCCAACAGCGCTGGTGTGAATAGTAGGGGAGATCAATAACACAAAAATACCCTTCAAAATAAGTTTCTGAAAAACATACGTTTTTTGCACATCTGAACAGTTACATTGTGTGTATAAGTAATACCACTAAGCAGTAACTCCAAATGACTGCAGTTTGAATAACGCGACTGATTTTCAACCCTTCTAAACAGCTCACGGCTCATTGGTTAACCAGCTTTCATTATCACTGTGTTAAAGCCTTCCTGCCTGGCTTCGGTCTCCTCTTGGTAATATGTTTTGGTTGTCAAAAGGAAGAGAACCCATCTGAAGAGATAGAATTGACACCCTTTTTTTTTACAAAATCAGTTATCTGGTTTGTACCTTGGATTTCTGATGTGACAGAATAAAAAGTAAAACACTAAAATACACTTTGAATGCCACTGTGATGAAGACAAGGCTCCTTGTAGAATGAAGGAATGTGCTAATTTTTACAGAAGAAAGTAAATCTATGAAAGGCTGCTAAATAGCATAGAATATGGTCAAGAAGCGCAAAACATCCATTGTCCATTCATGGGTAATTATGCTAATAGTAACACCTTCAAAAAGGACAGTAGCAAAGTCCTAGTTTAAACCACTTTCAGCTTAGACTGCGGTTTGAGATTTTTTCTAAATATTATTGACATTTATTAAGAAGATAGGGGGATTTTTTTTTTTTTTTTGATTTTGACGGATTGCTGAACAAGAGGACGGGCAGTGAAAAACAATTAGATTTGTCTGTGAACCATTAGTACAGGCGAGTCTGATTAGCCTTTAGCCAGAGTCATTCATTTGTTACGGAGCATGGCTTTGCGTCCGTGGTTGCACCTTTACAATGCATATGAAACACCAGTCTGTAGCCCAAACCTTTACAAATTAAAAGACCTATTTTACCAGAACAAAAATCTATACAAAAATTCTAGTGCATATACTTTTCTCTTAAAGGGTACACACAAATTAACCATCATGAGTGAGGAACTATGAAAACTTTGAAAATAGTTCAAAAATAAAACCTATTTAATCTATAAAACACGTTTGTCACAGAAAATAGATGATTTGCAGTATGTTTCAGATGAGATGGAGGTCATTACCAACAACTAAATTAACAGGGATATTTTTAGGTGTGCCGCAGAATTATATCTCCCATCAAGGTGTGCCACGGTTTTAAAAAAAGGTTGGGAACCACTGAGATAGATGGCTGTTTTGTCTGTGTCCCAAATGGCACCCTATTCACTATATAGTGCACTACACCAGGGCTCATAGGACTCTGGTCAAAAGTAGTGCACTGTATGTAATAGAGGGCCACTTGGGATGCAGACTTTATGAAGAGGATGAAACAAGAACACATGGTGGGCAGCAGACCCTCAGGCTACAATCTGGCAGAATCAGACAACCAACTCCTTTCTGCTTGGCTCAGCTCGGCTTGGAATCTTTGCGGGTCGTGTTGGGGGGGGGGGGAAATATTACAGGTCATCGTCCCCGATCCCCTCAAAGGCATAGTTGCCATGGAAATCGTTGCCGCTGACGTCGTTGGCCGAGTTGGAGGCGCTGATCCCTCTGAGTGACACAGAGCTCAGCTTGGTCTGAGAAGAGAGAGAGACAGGGGGGAGAGAAAGGGGGAGATGGGGGAGAGAAAGGGAGAGAAACCGAGAGAAGAGAAAGGGGGAGAGAGACAGAGAGGAGAGAAAGGGGGAGAGAGACAGAGAGGAGAGAAAGGGGGAGAGAGACAGAGAGGAGAGAAAGGGGGAGAGAGAGAGAAGAGAAAGGGGGAGAGAGAGAGAAGAGAAAGGGGGAGAGAGAGAGAAGAGAAAGGGGGAGAGAGGAGAGAAAGGGGGAGAGAGACAGAGAGGAGAGAAAGGGGGAGAGATACAGAGAGGAGAGAAAGGGGGAGAGAGAGAGGAGAGAAAGGGGGAGAGAGGAGAGAAAGGGGGAGAGAGAGACAGAGGAGAAAAAGGGGGAGAGAGAGAGGAGAGAAAGGGGGAGAGAGAGAGACAGAGAAATAAAGAGCAGATGGAGAGACAGGGTTAGAAACAGGGTTAGAAACAGGGTTGGAGCAACAGACACTTTACATTTCCATATTGACCCCTAGACACCTAAAGCAGACTGTATAGATATCCTCTGATTCCCTGTTAATGGTGATTCTGATTCCCTGTTAATGGTGATTCTGATTCACTGTTAATGGTGATTCTGATTCCCTGTTAATGGTGATTCTGATTCCCTGTTGATGGTGATTCTGATTCCCTGTTAATGGTGATTCTGATTCCCTGTTAATGGTGATTCTGATTCCCTGTTAATGATGATTCTGATTCCCTGTTAATGGTGATTCTGATTCCCTGTTAATGGTGATTCTGATTCCCTGTTGATGGTGATTCTGATTCCCTGTTAATGGTGATTCTGATTCCCTGTTAATGGTGATTCTGATTCCCTGTTAATGGTGATTATGATTCCCTGTTAATGGTGATTCTGATTCCCTGTTAATGGTGATTCTGATTCCCTGTTAATGGTGATTCTGATTCCCTGTTAATGGTGATTCTGATTCCCTGTTAATGGTGATTCTGATTCCCTGTTAATGGTGATTCTGATTCCCTGTTAATGATGATTCTATATGTAATTCTATGGACTCAACATTCAACCTGAGGCTTTTGGAGATCAAAGCAGAAGCGTTACTCACTGAGAGTTTGACAATCTGTTCTTGGTTTGGGTCAGGGGTGTCCTGCAGAGAAGACAAGAAGGAAAAACAATGTCCCAACATGTCAAAACGCGTTTCATTTTAACAGGGAAGACCTATTGAGACATAGGACTCTTTTACAAATGCACCCTGCATATACACAACATAAATATACACATTATACCCAAACTATCTATACCTACATAGATCTATCTATCTATAGATGTATCTAAATCAAATACGGCGAAGACAACAGGTGTAGACCTTACTGTGAAATGCTTACTTACAAGCCCTTCACCAACAACGCAGTTCAAGAAATGGAGTTAAGAAAAATATTTAATGAATAAACTAAAGTAAAAAATAAAATAAAAAGTAACACAATAAAATAACAATAACGAGGCTATATACAGGGGGTACCGGTACCGAGTCAATGTGTGACAGTTTCTTGGGCCTTCCTCTGACACCGCCTGGTATAGAGGTCCTGGGTAGCAGGAAGCTTGGCCCCAGTGATGTACTGGGCCGTACGCACTACCATCTATCTATCTATCTATCTATCTATGGATATGGATATGAGGTTATTTGTGATGTTTTATTTGTGCTTCCCATGACTGTGTTTTTGTATTGTAATATATACACTACCAGTTAAAAGTTTGCACACACCTACTCATTCAAGGGTTTTTCTTTATTTTTACTATGTTCTACATTGTAGAATAATAGTGAAGACATCAAAACTATGAAATAACACATATGGAATCATGTAGTAACCAAAAAAGTGTTAAACAAATATATTTTATATTTCAGATTCTTCAAATAGCCACCCTTTGCCTTGATGACAGCTTTGCACACTCTTGGCATTCTCTCAACCAGCTTTATGAGCTAATCACCTGGAATGCATTTCAATTAACAGGTGTGCCTTCTTAAAAGTAAATTTGTGGAATTTCTTTCCCTCTTAATGCGTTTGAGCCAATCAGTTGTGTTGTGACAAGGTAGGGGGGGTATACAGAAGATAGCTCTATTTGGTAAAAGACCAAGTCCATATTATGGCAAGAACAGCTCAAATAAGCAAAGAGAAACGACAGTCCATCATTGCTTTAAAACATGAAGGTCAGTCAATCCGGAAAATGTCAAGAACTTTGAACGTTTCTTCAAGTGCCATCGCAAAAACCATCAAGCGCTATGATGAAACTGGCTCTCATGAGGACCGCCACAGGAATGGAAGACCCAGAGTTACCTCTGCTACAGAGGATAAGTTCATTAGAGTTACCAGCCTCAGAAATTGCAGCCCAAATAAATGCTTCACAGAGTTCAAGTCACAGACACATCTCAACATCAACTGTTCAGAGGAGACTGTATGAAACAGGCCTTCATTGTCGAATTGCTGCAAAGAAACCACTACAAAAAGACACCAATTAGAAGAAGGGACTTGCTTGGGCCAAGAAACACGAGCAATGGACATTAGACCGGTGGAAATGTGTCCTTTGGTCTGGAGTCCAAATTAGAGATTTTTGGTTCCAACCGGCATGTCTTTGTGAGACGCGGTGTGGGTGAACGGATGATCTCTGCATGTGTAGTTCCCACCGTAAAGCATGGAGGAGGAGGTGTTATGGTGTGGGGGTGCTTTGCTGGTGACACTGTCAGTGATTTATTTAGAATTCAAGGCACACTTAACCAGCATGGCTACCACAGCATTCTGTAGCGGTATGCCATCCCATCTGGTTTGGGCTTAGTGGGACTATCATTTGTTATTCAACAAGACAATGACCCAACACACCTCCAGGGTGTGTAAAGGATATTTTACCAAGAAGGAGTGATGGAGTGCTGCATCTGATGACCTGGCCTCCACAATCCCCTGACCTCAACCCAATTGAGATGGTTTGGGATGAGTTGGACCGCAGAGTGAAGGAAAAGCAGCCAACAAGTGCTCAGCATATGTGGGAACTCCTTCAAGACTGTTGGAAAATCATTGCAGGTGAAGCTGGTTGAGAGAATACCAAGAGTGTGCAAAGCTGTCATCAAGGCAAAGGGTGACGATTTGAAGAATCTCAAATATAAAATATGTTTTGATTTGTTTAACTCTTTTTTTAGTTACTACATGATTTCATATGTGTTATTTCATAGTTTTGATGTCTTCACTATTATTCTACAATGTAGAAAATAGTAAAAATGAAGAAAAACCCTGGAATGAGTAGGTGTGTCCAAACCTTTGACTGGTCCTGTATATTAAATGGTAATCTATATAGATATACATATCTATGTATCTATCTCTATATTAAAATATAAAAACACACTCATGGGAAGCACAAATAAAACATCACAAATCACCCAGAAAAACAGTTACATTCCTCCACAAATAAGTCCCCAATCAATACTTTAAACTGCCCAAATGACACCAGAACAAGATCAAAATGTATTTTGAATTTTGTTCCACCAATACGGTGCATTAAAAACTAACACCAGATCCTTCCAATTCAAACAGCCAAATGTTAGCCTGGGTTCCAGTCTGTTTAGCTATCGTTCCACTACTTGTCATGCATGAATGTTTGGTATGACACGGAGTACAAGGAGTGGAAACGTTAGCACAAATCAGGCTCCGGATTTCAAGCTAACAAAATGCCAATTTTATGATCATAGTCCCGTGCAGTTCCTGTTCTCACCAGTAGAGGGGGGGATTTCACAGCTTGCTGACTTTCAGACCGGTGGAGGGAGCCGTTGGGACGTTTCCTCAGCATCTGCCAGAGATAACACACACAGGGAAATGACAAACTGGTGTTCGAGGAGAGCTTAGACATGCTGGGTGTTATATGGACAGTGTGTCTGTACCATCACAAACAATACAACTACCAATAACTAGTGTCTGATAGTGTTGCTGCCCATATGGGAGTAGGACTGTGGGGCCCACACACACACACACACACACACACACACAAACACACACACACACACACACACACACAGACCCAGACCCAGACACACACAGACACACACAGACACACATACACACACACACGCACGCACACGCACGCACACGCACACGCACACGCACACACACACACACAGACAACACACACAGACAACACACACACACACAGACAACACACACACACGCACACGCACACACACACGCACACGCACACACAGACAACACACACAGACAACACACACACACACACACACACGCACACACACACGCACACGCACACACACACAGACACACACACACAGACAACACACACAGACACACACACACACACACACACACACACACACACACACACACACACACAGACCCAGACACACCTTCTTGATGCTGCCTCCTGATTTCTTGACCATCAGCTCATCTACCATGGACTGAAGACAGATGCTCATCATGATCGCCTGAAGACACAAACCAGAGCTTTAGATCCAAGAGACACACACAGTAACTCTAGAGACACTGGATTTCGGTCATTAGCAGTAGAGGTCACAAACTCTCTGTGACCCCAGACTGACCCCTGACCCCTGACCTGTGGGCTGGTGATGGTGACCCACTGGAGGCGGTCTTTGCTCATCAGGTACTCGAAGGCCAGCTCCAACTTCAGGTCGCACTTGGCTGAGCAGGGGGAGGGGGAGGCTGTGCCATTGGCTACCGGGAACTGCTGTGGAGGGAGGGAGGGAGGGGGGGGTTACTATGCTGGCTTTCAAGCATCATCATCATCATCATCATCATCATCATCATCATCATCATAATCATCATCATCATCTCCTGCCTCTCCCGCTCCCTGCTCCCCCACGGTCATCATCATCATCATCATCATCATCATCATCATCTCCTGCCTCTTCCGCGCCCTGCTCCCCCACAGTCATAATCATCATCATTATCATCTTTCCAACTCCTCATAGAAATGAAACATCAAGTCCTCCCTATCCCTTCTCCTCAACACGATATCAGGCTGTATACAGGGTCAGGCTGTGTAGGGATCCTGAGTGGCGCAGTGGTCTAAGGCACTGCATCGCAGTGCTAGCTGTGCCACTAGAGATCCTGGTTCGAATCCAGGCTATGTCGTAGCCGGCCGCGATCGGGAGACCCATGGGGCGGCGCACAATTGGCCCAGCGTCGTCCAGGGTATGGGAGGGAATGGCCAGCAGGGATGTAGCTCAGTTGGTAGAGCATGGCGTTTGCATCGCCAGGGTTGTGGGTTCGATTCCCACGGGGGGCCAGTATGAAAAAATTAAAATAAAAGAATGTATGCACTCACTAACTGTAAGTCGCTCTGGATAAGAGTGTCTGCTAAATGACTAAAATGTAAATGTAAAAATGTAGACAGGGTCAGGCTGTGTGGTCAGGGTGTGTTATGTGTAAACAGGTCGTAACCCCCATACGAAGGGGAGGGTAAATGTGGATAAAAAGAGAGAGGATAGAGCCTCCCTGATTGAAGGACAGTCAGGCTAATAATACATTTACATTTTAGTCATTTAGCAGACGCTCTTATCCAGAGCGACTTACAGTTAGTGAGTGCATACATTTTCATACTGTTTTCATAACTTATATATCCTAACATCAATTTGTCGGGCAAAGACTCACGCCACCCTGTCTGCGTCGAACCGAACGAGGAGCATCACAAACACCGGGAATCTTCCTCTTCAGTTGGCCAACTTTTACATTTACTTCTACCCCAGTAAATCACTCCTTTCAAAATGGCGCCCCTTTTCTTGAGCGCAAAACAATTCACATCTCTAGCCCCCCCCCCCCCATTCGTTTAACGCGGAGCACCTGGACCCGAGGGGAATTCGACCTAGACCCATCCCTTAAAAGGGTCCGGGTCCAGGCCACACCCCTGGTTAACCAATAGGTCTCTATATGTTTGCTAGGCCTTCTATAAGTCAATAAATGCACCTTATTAGCGTAAAATAAATATGCTATAGGCTATGCAGAGCCGTGGTCCACTCGGGTCTACCAGCTGTAGTTACAGTTGAAGTCGGAAGTTTACGTACACCTTACCCAAATACATTTAAACTGAGTTTTTCACAATTCCTGACATTTAATCCTAGTAAAAATGCCCTGTTTTAGGTCAGTTAGGATCACCACTTTATTTTAAGAATGTGAAATGTCAGAATAATAGTAGAGAGAATTATTTATTTCAGCTTTCATTTCTTTCATCACATTCCCAGTGGGTCAGAAGTTTACATACACTCAATTAGTATTTGGTAGCATTGCCTTTAAATTGTTTAACTTGGGTCAAACGTTTCGGGTAGCCTTCCACAAGCTTCCCACAATAAGTTGGGTGAATTTTGGCCCATTCCTCCTGACAGAGCTGGTGTAACTGAGTCAGGTTTGTAGGCCTCCTTGCTCGCACACGCTTTTTCAGTTCTACCCACACATTTTCTATAGGATTGAGGTCAGGGCTTTGTGATGGCCACTCCAATACCTTGACTTTGTTGTCCTTAAGCCATTTTGCCACAACTTTGGAAGTATGCTTGGGGTCATTGTCCATTTGGAAGACCCATTTGCGACCAAGCTTTAACTTCCTGACTGATGTCTTGAGATGTTGCTTCAATATAGCCACATAATTTTCCTTCCTCACGATGCCATCTATTTTGTGAAGTGCACCAGTCCCTCCTGCAGCAAAGCACCCCCACAGCATGATGCTGCCACCCCCGTGCTTCACGGTTGGGATGGTGTTCTTCGGCATGCAAGCAACCCCCTTTTTTCCTCCAAACATAACGATGGTCATTATGGCCAAACAGTTCTATTTTTGTTTCATCAGACCAGAGGACATTTCTCCAAAAAGTACGATCTTTGTCTCCATGTGCAGTTGCAAACCATAGTCTGGCTTTTTTTGTGGCGGTTTTGGAGCAGTGGCTTCTTCCTTGCTGAGCGGCCTTTCAGGTTATGTCGATATAGGACTCGTTTTACTGTGGATATAGATACTTTTCCTCCAGCATCTTCACAAGGTCCTTTGCTGTTGTTCTGGGATCGATTTGCACTTTTCGCATCAAAGTACGTTCATCTCTAGGAGACAGAACGCAAACTACCACTAAACTCCCCCCCACCCCCCCACCACTACTAACCCCCCCACCCCCCCACCACTACTAACCCCCCCCCCCCCACCACTACTAACCCCCCCACCACTACTAACACCCCCCCACCACCACTAACCCCCCCCCACCACTACTAACCCCCCCCCACCACTACTAACCCCCCCCCACCACTACTAACCCCCCCCCACCACTACTAACCCCCCCCCCCCCCCCCCACCCCCACCACTACTAACCCACCCCCCCACTACTACTAACCCCCCCCCCCACCACTACTAACCCCCCCCCACCACTACTAACACCCCCCCACCACCACTAACCCCCCCCCCACCACTACTAACCCCCCCCCACCACTACTAACACCCCCCCCCCCCCCCCACCCCCCACCACTACTAACCCACCCCCCCACTACTACTAACCCCCCCCCCCACCACTACTAACCCCCCCCACCACTACTAACACCCCCCCCACCACCACCACTACTAACCCCCCCCCACCACTACTAACACCCCCCCCCCCCCCCCCCCACCCCCCACCACTACTAACCCACCCCCCCACCACTACTAACCCCCCCCCCCACCACTACTCCCCCCCCCCACCACTACTCCCCCCCCCCACCACTACCCCCCCCCCCCCATTGGTAGGGCTTTAAAAAAAAGGAAGCAATGCTATAGTCAGATGAACTATAGTCAGATGAACTCATGTTTATGTTATGAATCAGTCAGATGAACTCATCACTATCCCTTCAAGAGAAGTCTAGATTTATAGAGGTCTGTGGAGAAGGAAGACCGTTCAACTGCAGTGGGGAAAATATATTATTTCCCTCCTACATCTGCAGTGGTACTATATGTCCTTCCCTGCATCTGGATGGGAAACAATATCTATTACAGTAAAGGATTGGTCTCTCTGGGGGGGGGGGGGGGGCAGTGGGTCGATACAGAGACAACATATAGGTGGGTCTCTCTGTGTGTGTGTGTGTGTGTGTGTGTGTGTGTGTGTGTGTGTGTGTGTTGTGTGTGTGTGTGTGTGTGTGTGTGTGTGTGTCAGGGCTATGTAGCCTGATGAAGAAGATGATGGTGTAGAGCTCAGCAGTTTACCCAGAGGAGAGGGAGAGGAGAGCG